>NW_026067966.1:9961323-10023256 GCF_014885135.2 Alexandromys fortis | reverse complement strand
GAGAGGAGAGGGGGGGGGAGGGGGTGGGGGAGAGAGGAGCGACACCTTTTTCCTCCCCTTCCCCAAGAAAGAAAAGTTATATGAAGATTATGAGGAGCCATTTGCATCTCCTAGATGATATTTTCCTAATGAAATGAGTTGACGGAGACTCCAGTGAACCATCCCAAGGCCAAACACATTCTACTGTTTATTACACATATTACATTCTTAAATAAAAATGCGTCACATAACATTTTTGCATAGATATCTTACAATATACCAATTTAAAAAAGAATTATGAAACAGACCAGTAACAAAAATAAATTTTTTCTTCATTAATAATTTTGTAACATTAACATACCACCATCATATAATACAAATAATAGTTTTAAATCTTAAGACTTTTGTACAGCAAAAAAACTTGACAAAGTAATATATTTATATATATATATAAAAAGCTTAAAAAAAATAAAATGTCAAAAAAAGGCATAACCGAGGGCTATAAGACTGGGTACTTCTGTGATATATTATAAATACCAGAGAAGGCCTGAGAGAATGTGACGGGGAGGTGGGGGGAGGGGAGGGGCTGGGAGCAAGTCTTTCCAAACACGCTTGTTAGACACGTCCGGCAAAACGAAAATGTATAGTGCAAAATTAAATTTCTTCAAGCAACTGTGAAGAAGATAGTAGGGAGTAGAAACAAAAGTCATGGTGGCCGGGGAGGCATGTGTTATGAGCAGGGATGCCGGTGCAGGGGTGTGGTGGTGAGGGAAGGGAGGGAGGGAGGCTCCAAAGACATTAAACATTTATTTTTGCCTCTGTGCTAGCAAGGAGATCTTGGCCCTAACAGGTGTGTTTTCCCTCCCTGGAATGGAGCAGAAGTGAAAATGAGAGAAATCGAACTGTCTGAGCTTGGGTTAGGAAATGCATGCTGGGAAACAAAACTAAGAACCATCCATGAGCCCCCAAGTCTTCAGGACCTGATTTACAGAAAGTGTTCTGCCTCTGGTCCCAAGGGCTAGGATTAAAATGTCCCCTTTCCCCACCCACTGCTCCTCCCCTGTACAAGGAACTAACTCCCAGTGGTGTGTTTTTTTTTATTTATTTACTGGCGTTATAAGCATTCATCCCCCCAAAAGAGATTAGGCACTGGTGGCTACCCCTCTTATACCTCAGGAGCCTGTTTTCCTTCTGTGAAGGTACGGTAGGTACATGTGCACACCCAGGAAGGCATGTGCACACACACCACCCTCATTATTCTGACGTGGGGTCCTTTTTATGGCAGTAGACAGAAGCTGGGGTCAGAGCTCACAGTTGAAAAAAATCGTATAAATGGTCCCCAACCAAGAACACATCAACCTTCCCTCATGACCACAGAGAGGGAGCCCTGTTTTGAAAGAGTATATCTTGTTAGGGATATTTCTGAAGTAACAGCCTGGATTTCACTCTTGTTTTGGAGACCTGTTTCCCGAGGACTTACACGCAGATACAGAACACCTGAAGAATACAGTACTAGTGAAAGGATGCAGAGAAAGTTAACTGCAGCTTAGTCGTCCCCTTTCTGGGATCTGGTAGAGGAACCAGGAGAGGAGACTTAAGTGTTAAAAACAAGAAACCCTGAAGCCCCAGGCATTAGTGATGAGACACCACATTTCATAGAAACAGATTTTGCTTTCTTTGACATATTTCTGTTGTCCATCTCAAAAGCTTCCAAAGATCCTCAAAGAGAAAAAGAGGCCACCAGAAAGGCAGCAAACTATACCCAGGCTGGGCCTCCAAGTTCCAAATTAACTAAGCGTCACCCATGTTCCCAAAATGCACCCTGGGCACTCAGAAATAGGTATCCGCCTGCCCCAACTTCTGCCGCTTCTAGAAAATTTAAGGGAAAGCTTTTGTGAATTTATTTCAGCCAGGTACTACTTCCTAAATTTCCACTCGGTCAATATTTTGGGTGCAAGATTTCAGCCATATGTTGACATGAAGGCTTTTGTTTCTTTGTTTTTAAAAAGGAGTAAGCAGACTGACTTGTGTACTCAAATGGGCCGTATGCTCCCCACCTTTGTCCTTTTGGAGGAACGCACGCAAAATAGGAGTAAAAGCTGTTTTTACTTTGACATTATAAAGTGACCAAGAAGTCGTCACCCAGAACTCTTAAGAACCATCGCTGAGGTTTGCACTGGCAATGTGTTTCTTTGGGCTTTCCCAGGGGAGGAGGCAGGAGTGGAGGCTGCAGGCAGGAAGTTCTGAATGCATGGGTTAGCCCCAACTCCAACCCTAGTGGTTTTCCCTTGAATGTAAATAGACAGGGATCATTTGGAAGCTTAGCCCATATTCAAGTCCCCAAATAAGCTCTTCTCTGATTTCAAAGAAGATTTAAAAAAACAAAAACCAACCAAACAAAAACCCCTAAGAACCCATTCTGCTCATCAGGCATGAGGTTGGCTGTCTTTTTTACCCTGTTATCATCAGGCAATCGAAGATGGAAGAGGGCAGAGGTGTGCGTGGGGAGGTGATGGCAGGGAGTGTTGGGAGGATTTTATGAAGGAATTTGGAAAGGAAGGGGTAAATGGCCAGCATGAAGGTCATTTTGGGGTCTCCAATATTTTTACAAAAATGCAGCTTTATCATGGAATCCAAACATCTCTTTTTTTTCTGGACCAAATGCTCATCACCATGAGCATGAAGCTGGGCCAGTGAGCCGACAGTGGGACCGGAGGCCAGAAGCAAGGAGCAGCATAGCAAAGTCAGGTCTCCACATCCCTGACGTTGTGTGGACGAAAAAGAGGCGTCACTTGAAGCAAAGGAAATCGCCGGTGGCTTAGAAACACATCTTCTACACAGCCAACTCTGGACCCTGGATAGAGCCCTCAAGAGGACAGCCTATGACACACTATGCCAGGCCTGTCCTTTCAAATTTTAGACCCCTTGGACTGTTAGGAGGTAATGTTTTAAACTCTGAAAGAGATTTTGTGATTGAAATGTCCATTACGTCATTCTAGATAACCAGTCCTCTTGGGAGCAAAATATGTTGAGTTTTTTTTTTTTCTTGGAAAACCTGCTCCCCCCTCCCCCCGAAAGGTTTCAAGAGACCACCTCTGCAATTTGAGAAAGGACAGATGGTTTCTCCACAAACCTATTTCCAAAATGTCCAAGGGCTGCCCGCTTCACGCTGCAGACTAGATATCCTCCACAGGTGTCCACGGGGCTAGAGAAGAAGTGGTTCAAAGCCACGCGCTTAGCACCCACCAAATTCTCAGGCCGATTCCCACAGTCAACAAAGGACTCTGAAGCAAGCAAGCACCATCATGGCATCTCAGTGCACCATGCTCCAAGAGGGCAGGAGCAGATGACAGAGGACCTCACTGATACAAAAGAGAAATTACCAAACATTTCAGACACCAAAGAGGACCAAGGAGCCTTTGTTCTGCCACATTCAAATGAAACCACAGATGACGAGAGGTACAAATAGCAATGATTACTCTTTTGTGTATTTTTTTTCACTTTTTTCTTTTTCTTTTTTTTTCCTTTTCTTTTCTTTTTAAATAGAGCCTTGCAATGGTCAGTACAAAATTTAAATTAAGCACTATAAACCTTAGTAATAACATTTTGAGAGCAAGAGCAGCCCCAGCCTTGGAGAGAACATCTGTGAATCGTGACAGCCACGGCTTAATGCCGTCCTTGGCGTGTGCGTGCATTCATGCTAGAGGCTGCTGGAGAAGGAAAAAAAAGGAACAAACCAACAAAATCTGGGTAAAGTTTCATCTAGTGCACTGACTGGAGGCGCTACAGTTCAATACAGCTGAGGTTCAAGGTCCCTCACACATCCTTCACCCAAAGAGGATGCACCGCACATTCAAATATAGTCCCATGGTGTGCCCTGATGGACTGGCTGCAAAATGCACTCCAATGTACTAGAGATTGAGATTGTCAGTAAGCAGAGCTCCAGGAAGTAAGTCATGTCCGCTTTTAAATCTTTGGAATGAAACAGATTTCTATTTTCTTTAATACCCTCCAACTAACATATACATAATTGCTTCTGGCAAATGGAGTGAGTGAGTGTGTGAGTGTGTGTGTGTGTGCACGTGTGTGTTTTAGGGTGCTTTCCTTTCTTTTTTTATTATTTATTTTTGGTCTAAATTGAAAAAAAAAAAAGCAAAAGAAGAAAGAAAATTCTAAAGGCCAGACCTCGAAATGCTCCAAGTGTCCCACTGGAAGCTATAGCATTTGTGACAAGGAGGTCCTTTCACTCTCAGGCGAGTAGATTCAACATCTCAGTGAAACAAAAGTTGTAGAAAGCTGAGAACCCAAGTGCCAAGGATCTTGAAGGTTGCTGTCATGTGTGTTTGTGTTGCTTATATTATTATTATTTCCTTTAAAAGACTTCAGTTTTGCATCCCAAGTATGTATGGGGTGGCACTTTAACAGTCAGTGAGTGAAGCAGTCAGAGGAAGGCAGGAGGGAGCCGGCTGGTATGAAGGAGCAGCCACCATGTGTGGACCAAATGCCATTTTGTCTGTTAGACATGTCTTGAAGGGATGGTCCCAGAATATACAAAATATACAATCTGCCCTAATAACCACCCCGCTTGCTTGCATAGGACATTTTATGGTCCTAAAGGCAGTCTTTGGAGTTTAGGCCAGTGCCAGCTAGCTGAGAATTCAGGAAGATAGAGACCAACATTGGGTGTATGTGTGTGAGAGGCAGGTGAGCAATATAACCCCTTGGAGTCAGCTTTTGGAGTAAATATGAGGCCTCTGTTGATCCTGGGTGCTTTAGGTCACAAAGTCATGGTGGGTCTAGCCAAAAGAACCAGCTCCCCCTCCCCCAAAGAAAGCCCCCTATCCCCCTAGACACATCACAAGAGAGACACTTCCATCCTTCCGTAAACGGACAACCTTCATTCCCACAATGGCATGTTGGAGAATGTATTTAACAAGTGGGTACCACGAGCTCAGTGGGTAAGAGGGAAGGGATGGGATGATGTTTTGTGATGCCTCTCTACTTGGAAGGCATCCTCAGATTCCCCACTCCTGGAAAAGAGTGATATTTTTGGCTTTTTTTGTCAGGTCATAACCCAGAGTTAGATTAAATATGCAGCTGCCCTTGGAGACTAGCGACATCTACGCTGTAACTGGTTCTAGGGTAGCCATGACAGCACAGGAGCTGCTCCCTGTGAGCGAAGGTCATCACGCCTCAAGGAGGGAGGAGAGAACTGGGATGTCCCGTCTGATTGGCTGCTTTGAGAGCTGGACATCCAGGTGCTGCGAGAGTCCCGGAGAGGTTTAGTCCATGGAGAAAAGATAAAACATTTAAGCTTCCAAATAAGCTTTTTTTTTTTCAAGTTTCCGTTAGCAAAAAATCAGAGAGATTAAAAAGAAAAAATCTAGCACTAGCAAGAAGGTGAGGCTCAAGGGGTACACTGTGACTTGTCATCAAGGACTTGATTCTCTTGGCCACTTTGCAGTCATGCTAGAAGTTTCCAGAATCCCTAGTGCATATGATGTGCGAGAGTCAAAAAGGTAAGAAAAGAAAACTCCTCCCTTGAGAGTGAAGTCTAGAGAGATGCAGGCCAGAGAGGTGTAAGATGGCAATCCACAGGCTGCTGCCGCTAAGCCGTTGGTACCTGCTCAGAAGAGCTCAAGGGTCCTAAGGAGAACCCAAACCAAACGACAGTTCTGGGAGGAAGCGTGACGCACGGAATAGCAGGACTTTTCACACACAAAGGACAAATAAACCAGGAGTTAAGTTTGGCTACCAAACTGCAATTTGGTTTGCTAGGTCAATTCCCCCAACTATTTAAAAAGAAACGTTAGTGCTACACGTACGCAACCGGGAGATGTTGAATTCTCTTATAACGTTGCCACTGAGAAGCAAAGTTACATAAGCCCCTCGCACTGCCGGCCGCCATGGAGACATCCAGGTTTGTCTGTTTGCTTTCTTTCCATTGGCAAGAGCGGGAAGTAATTCCAATAGGGGTGGAGTCTGCAGCCAGCGCCTTGCTGAGTTCACCTGGCTTCCTTCTTCCTCTTCTTCTACCATCTGGCTAGGGCAAGGCATAAGGAATACACATATATACTTTAAATATAGTTGAGTGCATGACAGTGGGTCTGTGTGTGGGTCTGTGTGTGAGGGTGTATGTATGTGTGCGTGTACATGTATGTACACAGAGGTTTGTAAGCGAGAACTTTCTTCTGCGAGGCAGTGCTCCCCGCCTGAAGTCCAGCCCTCTGCCTCAGGGCATCTCCTTCGGACACTGGCTGCTGCCATGGCAACTCTGGCCTTTATGGTGTTTTGTTGTTTTTGTTGTTGTTGTTGACTCTTGTTTTTGTTTTGTTTTGTTTAGATATGTCTCTTCATGTGGAGAGCAAGATGGTCAGACCTGGAGAAACACCTAGAACAATAAACAATAGGCATGTCAGAGAGGCCCAGCCGCTTCTATCACTTTACCAAATGGTCAGTCTTAAAGAGAGACCACACCCACGAATTATGGAAAGATGAAGAAGTGTACTGGAGGAGTCACTAGGGTTAAATGGCTTCAGTTCAAACCCAAGCTCTTCCAGGAGCTGTGGGGCTGACAGATGCCCACTGCAGCTCACAGCCTTGCTCACAGGATTAAACCAAACCAGTGTTAGACTATCACGTCACATCGAGTAAGATGTCAATGCACACTAACTGTTCTAATCATAACTATAATTATCGAAGATGCTTTCAGAACGAGCATCACGCTCATACACTGGAAATACAGTAACGGATAATTGGCCTGTATCATCAGCAGCTGGCGGAGCACTGATGTTGACACCCAGACTGCAGCCTCAAGCATGACAACGAGAGCCCAGGAATGTAGTACCTGTCATTCCCACAGGCTCACACAGGTATAGTACATGCACAACAGGGCAGAGAATGGAGAACAGTGTTCACAGACTGAGGAGTATGTAGGCACTGTGCCAGCGTACCCTCAACACTACCCTACTGACGTCCGTCAGTCTGGGTAGATGCATCTGTCTGTTTCTGTGTGTGTTAAAGAGCTGGGCTGAGGCTACATAGGTGGGAGGAGTGAGTGGAACGGAGATGGGACTGAGGCTTCTGGACCAACACTTGGCGCTTAAGTTCTGTAATCAAGCGCCTTCCTTGGTGGATGCTATAATCATCCTTACTGATAGTAGACACACGATAGTCTCTCGGTAGAAACCCTTTTAGGCTCTCAGTCACGTAAAGCTGACCTTCCTTCGAAGGTGAAAGCTCTGGCGGCAGTGATTGCTAAGCAACAGTCACATGACCCACAGAAGGTAAAGGAAGGCAGGTCTTAGTTGCTGAAATTACTGGAAGAGAGGCATTCACCCTCGACTGGGGAATGCTGAATTGTTGTGAGATGAGCTTGGAGCTGCCTGTACTGCAGCTGTGGAAACGCCGACTGGAGAAGGAAGCGGGCAGAGGAAAGGGTGAAAGGAGAGAAATCGGAGAACTTGGATTGAACCAGCCTTAAAGGCAAACCGAATGGCACTTCTGACAATTATCTGAGCTAACAGATAACCTTTTACACTAACTTCAGTTTAACCCTGGCTGTGTGCCCTTCCTTTCTCCCTCTTTCCGTAAGCCAGCCTCTGCCTTGCCTATGGAAACAGTCCTAGGCATCCCTGTAGCCTGAGATAGCCCCATCACTCAAAACCCTTGCTAGGACATTAGCATGCTGCCCATTCAGGTTTGCAGAATTTCCGGTCCAAAGCAAGACTTTCTTGTGTTTGTTCATTCTTAAAACAAACAAACCCAAATTCACCCTGTCCCCTGACCCCAACAGTCTCTACATCCTCTGTCTGTGCCCAGTCCTTAAATAGGTGCACACCCAAAACAGGACCTAAGGAGACAGAAAGACAATGGAAAACTTACAGAATGGGAAAATTAAAGCAGGAAGCAATCTAACGCAATGATACCTGAACAACAGCCCCAGCCCCAGCAGCTTAGCTTAGGCCCTCATTTGGAGGGAGGGAGCTACCTAGGCAGTCCCTCTGAACTAACTCTGAAGCAGTTTTGACATACCATAGAACAGCAATACAGCTAACTAATCTGTAGGAACTCAGTTTTTAACCTGCACAATCCCAATACTGTCATGGGCCTGCCGTCTCTCCTTCCTTCTCTCCCTGTCCCCCCCACCCCCACCCCCTGGCTTTTTTCTAGCATCTACAGGCTGCCCACACCATTTCTGGAGACTCTATCTCTCCCCTCCGTCATCAAAGCGCAGTCTTTAAAAATGGAAGAGGGGGGTTGAAAGAGGCAGAGCAGCTTTGAAAATGGAGTCTCCAACAATGAGTACGGGCAGCTTCTAGATCCTGGAAAACGGCAAGAAATAGACCCCCCCCCAAAAAAAAAACCCTCTGAGGTAGAATGCAGGTTGCCAACACCTTGACCACAGCCCAGCAAGAGGGACTTAGGTTGAACCTGGAAGCTACAGGCTGGCAAGGGAAGGATTTTGCAATGTAAATAAAGATGAGACATCTGAGGTCGCAGGTGGCCACTCCAACCAGAACATCAACCCAGAGGATCAGTGGTTAGGGTGGAATTAGGATCTGAGAGAAGACAACAGAGCCGGCTCTTGGAATCCAGGGCACGTGGGGATTTGAACTGGTGAAATGAGGAGGGGCCTCTTTGCTCTCCTTCTCGGGTCCTGGGAACATACGCCTGCTATGCAATGTTCAGTCACCTGTGTCCAGCTTTCGGTTTGCTTCTACTACGGCAGGACATCTAGACATTTATGTTCAAGTCTACCCTTATCCTCCAATCTTTCAGGAAAAAAGCCAAGTCCTTTCGCCTGGTATGAAGTACAGCTGCGTGCCAAGTGACCCAAACAAGCATCTTCATTTGCTTAAATTCCAGGAAATGTCTGATATTTAGACTCAGACCAGATTCCCCGGCATTAAGGTTTCCACTCAAATTCAATATACCTGGTTAGGTACTTAGTCAAGATGAATTTATATTTATCAACTTATACTTCCTGAGCTCTGCATAGGAAGAGAAAAGAGGAGTAGATAAACTGAGCATCTAGAGGGACATCTTAAATGTCAGCCATTTTAAGGTTCCCGCACCCCGGGAGGTATTATTCATGACACAGCTGCCTAGTGACTGTACATAGCAAGGTCTTTAGTGATTGGAATCGTGGAGTCTGTACATTGTGGAGGACTAGTCAAAGCTTATAGTCTTTCTCGTTTATAGTTAGGGCACTCTGAATGTATGTTAAGCCAACTGCAACCCTCTAGAGGACTTGGCGGCTGACCTAACTAATTCTTTTCATCACCTAAAGGTGTACTGCTATAGAACTAAAACACTCGCTCTCAACTATCTAAGACCTTTTTGACCACCTTGGTAGCAGGCCCACTGGGATTCTACCAGCCTGCTCCCTGTAGAACTGGAGCTCTGTTTATCCCCATCACTAGCCTTCGTGCGCTCTAGGCTGAGACAGGACCTGTCCCTCTGGCACGGATCACTTGTCGGGCTACAGCAGGCTCTGTGGGATGCTGAGGGTGTGATACAGTCCTCACAGGTTTTCTCTCCAACCTGAACCTGAAGCCTGGAGTCACAAAACTCAGTGTCCTGGGGGGGGGGGGGGGGGGCAGGCAGGGAAAGTACGTAAGCGTAAGCGCATGGAGCCTAGTCTCACAAATGCACAACACTCCAGGACTGCCTCTTTCCACGAGTGAAAAGGTATTACGGTATTACGTATGAAGGAATAGTGCTCCTTGCGAGAGGAAATATCACAGGAAGTAAGAGAATACCAGACAACCAATGCCGAGCTTTCACGGTGGAGAGGCTACAGGGAGTGGTGGGGACAGAACAAAAGCAATCGCCATGGCAACGTCTGGGAATAGGAGCCTGTGGTGGTCAGGTACAATTGTTCTAGATAAAACTACATTTAACCATTTTAAGTAGGAGCAAAGGAAGCAAATAAATTTAATTACTTCATGTATTTTTAAAATTCACACACACAAAATAAAATCGTACATTATACATGGTGTATGTTTAAGAAAAGGGAGGCTAAACCTCATTGAGTCTCTACAGAAAAGGGGTTGAACTGCGTAATGTCTGAGGCAAGGAACAATGCATTCACACGCACTGTGAAGCCAACAGGACACAGGATCCTGCTAGCAGCGGTAGATATCCTCAATGTCCAAAGGTCAAAGTCTCCTAAGGAATGGCAGCTCCCATCACTGCGGGCTTTCTATTCATCTGCTCTGGGGCCTCACGACAGCTCTCAGACCTGTCTATTCTTAGCACCCTAAGTGGTGAAATGGGAGGTACTACCTGTCATGAGACACACTAGCAAGTTCCCACCCTTATTCCTGAGGTTGACCTAGGGCATAGGGCTCTGGTCTACTCAAACTCCCCCAGCCAGCGCCACGGAATCTGTGCCATGGATACAACAGACTCCACCTCCAAGGGCCACAGTGTATTCTGATGAGGAAAAGAAAGCAAATGACTCACCAGACTTCCCAGCACCGCTCTCTCCCTCACACCCAACAACAGGCTGGGAATATTTTTCCACATCAGTCACCAAGTGGATGACTGACCGCTAATGGATCAAGTCAGGAACTCCTCAGTGAGCTGACCTGGCAATTTCCTCCTAAGTGCTCACTGGCCGCTTCTAAGCACGAGGGCAAGCCATAATGCCACCATCTCCGAGTCAACCTCAACTCCCTCAAGAGATGGGCAGGGTACCTCTGCCACTGCGCTGACAACTCACAAAGATTCATCTTCATCCCAGGAGGTAACAGTAGAAAGCTCTGCACAGGCCTGTGGGGCAGAGCCAACACCCACCTATAGGCTTCTTTATCAGCCAGGGCTGGGGAGGACTCAACCGGGATATGGGAATAGAGGTTGGAGATGGTGCCAAACACAGAGACACTGACTGGGACATGCTGAAGAAAAAAGAGGCCTTCTAGGGAAAGGAATGGCTGTGGAACAAGGGCCACTTCCTGGGTTGTAGACACAGCTCTCCAGGCAGTAGAAGACAATAGCCCTGAGAGGAACACTTCCTCAGGCCTGGGGGGGGAGGTTATCTCTGTCTCCAGGAGGCACGGGATCTTTATTTAGTTCTTAGAGTACAGAGATAAGAGGAAAATAGCCTCTTCCGGAAGAATGGGGGAGGAAAAGGAGAACTGTCCTTTGTAAGCTTGGGCTAACTGGGCAGAGCACGGACTTCCCACCTCTGTTCTGCTCTCCAAGCTTTTAAACCCTCAGAGGAAGGTCTGGCCAGTGGGAGATGCAGGAAGTGAGAGAGATCTCATTTCCTCCCAAGGACAGCCAGGCCTGGGTGGACATCCTGCTCCCCCTCCTGCCATCCTGCAAGCCGCGGTCCAAAGCCGAGGAGCCCTGAGGCTTTCAGGGGCTTTTATTGTATTAGAAGCATTTTTCTCATCATAACTGAGACCTTTAGTATTGCATTAAAAAGATGGTTAATTTTCTTAAGCTTCCTTTTAAACACAGAAATAGGATTAGAAGGATAACATGCTCAGATGCAAGCCCATTATTTGATTATGTCTAAACCTAATCCTGCCTTCACCTTGGCCTGCAGAGTCTCCATTTTGGGGTTTATCGGCTGATAATGCCAGGGCTGTCAGATGCTATTACTCGGTTACTATCTGTTGCTACGTGATCCTTCCACTATCAAATGCTGAAGGTTTGAAATTGAATTAAGGGTGAGTGGGGGGAGTATTGCCGTCTTTGGACCCTTAAGCATATCTTCATAGAGGAAGGAATAGTCCAGATGTCCAAAGACCAGGCCTTTCCTGTAGTAAACTATTTCCAATACTGCTTCTGAGAAAAATCTTAGAGATCACTCTTTCTCCTATGAATCAACCTTTTTTTCCCTTCACTATGAAAGATGAGGAAAGGTGGTATGGATGATAATAAAAAGATCAAAGGGCAACCACGATGAGACATTGTATTCCCTCTTCCAGTACACTGTAATTCTCTCTCCCATCACCTCTGTGTGAGCCAGTGTTGAGGTCTTCTTTGTACCCAGTGACCAGCACTAGTTCAGGGCCAATTCAGAGTAAATATTGTGAATTTTTACCAAATCGAGAACCTGAATTTAGACCACGTACGAGCATGCTGCATCTCACTTTTTTTTTTTTTAAGATTTATTTATTTACAATGTATACAACATTCTGCCTCGATGTATGCCCGCACGCCAGAGGAGGGCGCCAGATCTCAGTACAGATGGTTGTGAGCCACCATGTGGTTGCTGGGAATTGAACTCAGGACCTCTGGAAGAGCAGCCAGTGCTCTTAACCTCTGAGCCATCTCTCCAGCCCTGCATCTCACTTTTTTAAGCAGTAGAGAAGTAGAAGGCATTGCTAGGGCTGTGGAGCTGGGTGTGAAACAGGCCTGTGACCAGTCCCACATCATATGTGTGGACCACCCTCCAACCTACTGCACGATCTTCCTCCTCAGTCCAGCAGCTTCTGAGTGGCCTTACCTGTCGCAGTGGTTGCACTTAAAGGGCTTTGCACCTGTGTGTTTCCTGTAGTGCCTTGTGAGCTCATCGCTCCGTGCAAAACGCCACTCACATCCTTCCCATGAGCACTTGTAAGGCTTCTCACCTGCAGAAGACACAGAAGGACCATGGTCAGCAAGGAAGGACTTCACGCCTGTTCAGATTCTGCTACCTGGTAGTCAGTATCAGAAAATGGCCTCTTAGATAATTGTAGGTAGACTATGTTCCCTAATATAGAAAGCTACTTTATATATATATAAGCCTCCTGGTGTTGTTTTCTTTTGTTTCCTTCTTTTTTTAACCTTCAAAAGTGGCTTTACATGATCTTCGGTTCTGGGGCTGTCATTTCAGCTCCCAGAGTCAGGGCATTTCCTTCAACTGGTGAGGAATCAATTTTTATTTATGTTCTATTCCCCGGAGCACTCTGAGCCTCATGGTCCAAGCAGAAAGGAAATGTGCTATTTTCATCGGAACCACAAATGCTTCTAATTCTATTTTTCTCAAGAACCTGCAGTAAATTACCATTTCAGTCCTTTTTGTCTCTCCCTTCCCTGCCTCTTCCCCCGCAACCCATAGCCAGGTAGTTAAGTGATGAGAGACACCCCTCAGGCTCCCAGAACAGTGTTCCTTCCAGTAAATGTGACTGGATGGACAGACAGCAGGATCTCATCTGAGAGAAAGACAAAACTCACTTCCCAGTTCCTGGCATTCATGGGGAAAGCTCCCAGAGTTCCTAGCTGGGAGGTTCCCGTAACTCAGTGGCTCTCTTTAGAGTGTTCGCACTGGATAGCATATACATCATCACAAAATATTGCAGAAGCCGATTGGTAGAGCAAGCTTTAGCCACAGAGAAGCTGCTGAGGAACACGAAATCCGAGCACTGCGCCCAAGCGACCTTTTCACAGAGTAAATACAGATGGGGGAATATGTAAGAAAACGTGCATGACTTTGCCTGGGGCCTTTTTTTTTTTTAAACCCATCACATCTGTCATCAAATAGGACAAATATTTATCCTTCTAACTATATAGTGAGCTGGTCCTCATTAAGTAGAAAAACGTTTAAAACCCCAAATGAAAGCATGACATGGAGGCCCTGCCACCGAAAGGCAGGTGAGCACAGTGGTTTGGGACTCAAAGTCAATCTTCCTGGGGTCCCGTCTTTGACCACAGGCAAGGGTGATGATTAATCTTGGGTGGTTGTCTAACCTTGGGCAAGTTAGGCATGCTTTCTCAGAGATAACAATAGTGTGTACCCCTGAAAGGTTTGCAAAAATTAACAATATAGCTTACATATTATGAATTAATTAGAAACAGGAGAGGCACATGGGAGACTCATATTATTGCTAAATATTATAAAATATACAATCTGAGGGCCAGGGAGATGGCTCACTAAAGTGCTTGATGCGTAAGCTCGGGCACACCAATAAGCATCCTGACACCCATGTGAAACAGCTGTGTACAGCTGTGCACCCCTGCAACCCCAGCACCAGAGTGAGACAAGCTGATCCTTGGCATTCTTGACCAGCCAGTCAGCTCAGCCATGCCGGGGAGCCCCAGGTTCAATGAGAGATCATCTCAAAAACCAAAGTGGAGCATGACGGAAGAGGACTCCTGATGCTGACCTCTGGCCTCTGTGTTCATGAGCACACATCTGCATGCACACACAGACACAGCTACAAGAGCACACACATCACACACACACACACACACACACACACACACACACACACACACACATTTCGGGCCACAGAGGCTACCCCTTCCAAAGTACGATGGATACAACCATCTTCCAGCGTTTTCAACAGCTACGTCTCCCAGCACGCATTTAAGAAAACATTACCAGTTACAGTACCACTTTCCCTTTAAACTTGACTAAAAAGTGCTCACAGTTCTCCATTTTTATCACTCTGAATCAAATCAAGCATGCTTTAAATTCTCCACCCCTCCCCCGTTGGTTTTTTCATGACCTGGTTTCTCTGTGTAGTCCTCCCTGTCCTAGACCTCTTTCTGTAGACCAGGCTGGCCTTGAACTCACAGAGATCTGCCTGCCTCTGCCTCCCCAGTGCTGGTATTAAAGGTGTGAGGCTCCACTGCCCACTCATGCTTGAAATTCTTACTTCATTAAATTGTTGCTTAAGTAAGCCCACTGCTTTGCAAGACACAGTGCAGAAGAGAAGAGAGACATAAATTTCTCCCAAAGGGAACCAAGAGTAGAAGGAATGGAAGGAGCCTAGGAGAAAGGATTCATTTACGGAAGTGTGTGTGTGTGGAGCAAGCAATATTGGATTTACCTTACTGATAGCTCCTGATGTGACAAGGACATACTTGCTGCAGAGAAGCGTGAAGATTTCCCCTCAGCTTGTGAGTCAGCACACCTGTGACATGGCTGAATTCATTACTCAGTGCCTCTATCCATGTTCAATGGGAGTCAGTGGACTTATTAGTAAATCTGTTTTAAAATAAGCTACGGTACGTACAACAGATTTCGTGGGCCAGGTACCTCGTGAATAGCCAATGAACGTCAATTCTTCCCCTAGTTCCTGTGTTTGCAGGAACTGTTTGGGAGGAAGGCCTAATCAGATGCCAATTTAAAAAGCACTGGGAGCTCATGACTCCAGACAGCCAAGGCTGGAGCCAATATGGTCAGCTTCAATGCTGAGAAACAAGGAGACAGTTCAAGTTATGGTAGCTATTCAGTATGTGGATGGAGAGAAGACCAAAGTGCTCTTCAGGTACATTCAGAATGAGAGGGATGCCCTAGGGAAGCAAGCTACCCCACAGTGCCCTGTTTGAAAGACCAGTGGGCATCAACTACTTAATGCCATGGATCACACAAAAATACATATGTAAATATGAACAAAGCACCTAAGTGCTCAAAAATTCAAAATGCCTTCCAGTCCCAAAGACCTTCAAATAACAACAACAACAACAACAACAACAATAATAATAAATCTAAAGACAGGAGTTTCCTAGTTCCAGGAACCAAGCATGGTCAAATGACAACAAGGAACTGAGGAAATACGATGAATCCCACAGCCACAGCCAACATCCACTGCTCCAGATCAATGTCACCCTGGAATTGGCTGGTCCAGCAGTGCTAACCACGTAGGGAAGAATCCAGAAAAGACAGAGAAGAAAGGGAACAGAAGCAGGGGCACTTAGGGTTTTTGTTTTTCTCATTTCAAAGTGTTTGGTTTTCTTTTGCTGAATCCTTCAACTGTTTTGTTTCTTAAATTAAGTTTCAGTTATTTTTCCCCAAATGTTGCATCTGCCTGGCTTGTTCCCTGCACATACCACTTGTCCTATGCAGGAGGGTTCAGAGCCCTGGGGCAGTGACTCTGGCAGCAGGGTAGAGTCAGACAGCCTAGGCCTGCAGGGTCATTCTCCCCGCAATGTCTTGGCTGTGGTCAGGCACAAGTACAAAGGACATCTGAGTCACGTTACATTACGGTGACTCAATGACCTGGTTTTTTGGTTTTAGGTTGTTTTCTTCAATGTCTAATCAGTTTATCTTCAAGCTACCATTTCTGCAAATACTCATTAATGAGAAAATTTAAGTAATCATAAGAGAATTCAGCAAAATGAAGATGCTGTGCCTGAACACAGGACTCAGAGGTCAGAGGAGCAGAAAAGACACAGGGAGCTGCAGATATGCCTTCTCATCAGGACCAGGAATCAGGCTGCTGTACCTCCACATTTCTGGGCCCAGATCCTTAACCAACTGTCTACTGGTTAATTCTTGTTTGCAGTTTCACCGTGGTCAGGATAGCTTCTCCATAGACTCCAACACCTCACTAGATCTGAGGTGTGGACCCACCGAGACCGAAAAGGCATGAATTTGTATCCTACCTAAGGGAAAGTATGCTCATTTCATGAAAAGCTTAATCTTCTTTCTATTTAAAGGAATTTCCCTGTTTGGAAAAAGAAAATAACTTTAATGAGAAAGAGGGGGAAAGGAAGGGAAGCGAGAAAGATAGGAGTGGGGGGTAGGAGGGAGGTGGGTGGAGAGGAAAGAGAGAGGAGGAAAGAAAAGAGAGAAAGGGAGATGGGAGAGGAAGGAAGAGAGAGGGGGATATATAAGGTAAAAGAAGGGGAGGGAGAAGAGGATGGAGAGGAAAGAGAAGGAAGTTGGATGAGGAAGGGGGAGAAGACCAGAGGGATGGTAGCGGCTGCTTACTGTAAGCGGACTAGGTAAACTGTGACCCAGTTCTTCTCCCCACCTGGCCTTCTCATTCATCCAGACTTCCTTCTTGTCTATCCAGACACTCCTCCAGGGCATAAAAATGAAGCACATGACAGTTGTGGGACATTGAGAACGGCTATACCATTCATTCCACTGCACCCCAAGAGTGAACAAAAATGTCCAGGTGAAGGGCGTTTGAGACAGACAGATTAAGAGACACATAAAGTATTAGGTCCAGTGGATGACAGAGCAGAGGCAGGTACACCTCCCAGAGGCGACTGCACACCCAGCTACTATGCGCCCAGCTCTCAGTGCAGGAAGGGGAGCACCCTTCACAACCCCCGGATCTCAGTTTGAATATCAAGAACCACTTTGCCTGCCTGGCAAGCACATCACAAAACTTGTTTCCCTGGGGGAGACATGCCACCTCAGAGGTGATTTACTGTTGGATGAGGGCTCTTAAGGAGAGGTGAGGGTGCCTGAGAAACACAACTGACATTTATCGAGGTTGAATTACAGCAAGAATTCACACGCTCCCACAAAATGGATCTGAAATGGAGTGTGCTCTAAACCAGCAAGGCATTTTCTCGGCTTCTCACAGGGCCACTCCCCCTAAATTGCAACTGGCAGACCTGATGGATCAAACAACACTGTCATAAATACTTTCTGACCATGCAGCCCAAACACATGTAGATTTATTCATGAATTATATAAATGTACTAAAGTCCTAGAATGCTAGGATATTGTAAAGCCTATATTCAACAGAGCAATCGTTAAAAAGAATGAGAGCAAATTAAATATAAATCAAGTCATACATTATTCTTCTTGCACTAAAAAGATTGTAAATTAAATATAAATAGAAGTTATACATTTTTTTCCCTCTTGCACTCAAAAAGATGGAGTTGCACAGCCCGGCTTCTAAGGCCAGGGTCCTGGAAGGCAAAGAGAAGCAGCTGCTCTAGCTCCATGCTACTGATCTGCATCCGTTCGCGGCCCTTACAGTTTAATTCTTCATAGAAACCTTTGAAAATTCAAACCACAGCATGTGTCTCTTTCAGGGCACCTTGACATACCTACACAAATCGGCTTCTTTGATATTCTATGGGTTTTGTCTTAAGCATCTGAAAACCTTTTTCTGAGGGCTAGGGAGATGGCTCAGTAGGTGACATGAGGATTTGAATTTGGAATCCCAGCACCCACATTTAAAAAAGCAAGCATTGTGCCACACACCCAGAATCTCCGAGCTAGGTGGGTGGAGACAGGATGCCTGAAACTCACGGGCTAGCCAGCATAGCAAAACCAGTGAGCTTCAGGTTCAGTGAGCGACTGTCTCAAAGCAAATGAGGCACAGAATAATAGTAACTGAAGAAGATACACAATACTGAACTTCACATGCATGCATACACATGTGTGCATGCATGCATGCACCCCCACATGCCCCCACATACTGCCACATATCCCCACACACCATTTTCTGTGAAAGGTAACAACAGACTACACCAGGCTACCATAACCACTCCCCCATCAAATAAGGTTAAAATGAAATACAAATGTTTAGTTGTTCCCCATCATTCTCAGAAAAAAGACCCTAGTCTATAGAGCCCTCCAGTGTGCATTTAGCATGACCTGAATCCTGACCACCTTTCTCATCAACCAGCCTCCCCTTCCAGGAATCGCCATCTTTCTGGCAGCTCTGCTTCTTAAAGGCACTTCTACCTCAGAGCCTCTGTTGTATGCCCTGGCTCTTGTTCCTTCATATACCTCTTCATTCAGCCTCTGGCTTTAAGTAGTCCTACCCTCATTAGCCTCTGAAGAAAAGCAGGTGACGGGGGACCCAGTGGCACACACTGCAATCTTAGCATGTGGGAGAAAGAAGGAGGCAGGAGGATGCAGAATTCAAAGCCAGCCTGTCTCTAAGATGAAATAAAAGACAAAGTGCAGGCTGTCCATCTCACTTGGAAATGAGACGCCATAGTGCAGGTGTGTGCCATGTTGGAAATGAGACCGCGTGGGGCTGGTGTGTGCCGTGTTGGAAATGAGACGGCGTGGGGCTTGTGTGTGCCATGTTAAAAATGAGATGGTGTGGGGCTGGTGTGTGCCGTGTTGGAAATGAGACGGCGTGGTGCTGGTGTGTGCCGTAGCATTAGTGTGCTACTGTCCCCTTTTTCTGCGAGACTGTCAGTTTTAGGCAAAGCATCCATGTCCAGCTCCGAGTGTGCAGTAGAACACACTATATTAATATTGATGATGATGATAAATTCTTCAAACCTACTGCATCTTCACTGTCAACAAAGACTGGAGTCCACACAGAACCAAGAAAGCTGGTGTGAGTTCTAATCCCTTGCTGGTTTAAGAGGTAAAATGTTTGCATAGCTGTTTAAACCTGTCATTCTTTTCTTGGAAGTGGACTAAATGTAATTGCGTCACCACCAGAGGCCACTTCCCCATTTCCATCTCTTTCCCACCTCTCAGAGAAAAAAAAAAAAAAAGCATGACCACTTTCAGCTCACACCTAGGACCTGGGCCTTCTGAGGAACTGCCCCCTGGAAAGTGGAGCGCATGGACCTAGGAAGTCCAGCTCTAAAGGCTGCCTCTAGGGCTGGACTGGAGAGCATCCGTGATAGAGCAGATGCACCGAGTTTCAAGTTCACTTTAAAGATACGGATGGGAGCAGGAAATATGAGCAGGAAGCAGAGTCGTGCACGCGAGGATTTTAAAAGACCCTTGGAAATGAGCAGTGTGCACGCAAACTTTCTAAATCCACTTCCTGACCTGCAGAACGTCATTTTGAATCCATGTCTTAAAAGGAGGAGAACTTTGACATGGTTAGAGGTCTGAAAAGGCTAATGTAAATCTCTGCTTACTTGTGATGTGATTACTAGGCATCCTGGTACATCAGGCTCCAGTCCTTTCAGGACTTGGATTAAGAACACGGAAATTTCTCAGATCAGGAAATGGAGAGGATGGGAAATACTGCAACGGGTTCATTTCTTTTTTCATTTAAGGACAACCAAAGGCCATCAGCACAGACCCCCCCAATTGCTTTCATATCCCACTCAACAGCATTAAAGACTACAGTGTTGTACGCAGGGAATGAATCACCAGGTGAGACAATGCTGTGAAACTTTCCTAACACCAGAAACAGAACAACCAGCAAACTAGCTGGTCCTCCCAGCTTAGGCTGTAGGTACCAGTACCAAGTTATTGATGGGCTCCGCTTTGGAAAATTGCCCAGGTTTCTCTTTGATTCTGGTTATATCTTAAGTAGTTTCTCTTCTTTTCCAATAAAGGACTGGCTGACTGATGGAAGCTAAGACAAAGCCTGTACCTGCCCAGTATATCGAAAGCATCTCCAATAGCTACTACATAAAATATAGTGTCTTCGCTAATCTGGACTTCATGTTGAGTTTCCATTCACCTGTTACTCCCTCGCCCACGGCCTCCCAGGCGCTAGGACCCAAGCTACTGCATTTACACAGAGCATTTATCCATTTTCAGGGCAAATTACTATCTGTTCTTTAGATTTTAAATTTTATTCTTCGAACAGTTATAAAGCAAGGGCCATCTTAGGTTAGCTGAACTCTCCATAGCCTGAGTATCTACTTTAAGATGGCGGTTCAAAAGTAAGTAAGTGAAAGCACATCCTCAAAGACAGACAGGTCCTACTTCAGAGAGAGATGGGAAGGAGAGAGATGGGAAGGAGAGAGATGGGAAGGGTTCTGGCTTCCTCTCTATGTCGTGAGCCATTTCCCCCTAAAAATCATTACAGGAACCATCACCCTGGGGAGTCTGCAGGGAACCTCACACCCATAATTATGTTCTATTGAGAGAACCTGCCCCACACCCAATTAAGCTGTTGATGGAGAGCTATCTGTTAGTGGAACCCGCCTCACATTCCAGCTATCCAGGGAACCAGGTGTGGCAACTTGTGACTTCTTGGCCTACCTGTCCGAATGTAATGTCTTGGCCTACGTGACGGGACCACGCAGCGAGATCCCGTGCCCTGCCCACCAAGTCCTCATCCAGGGCCTATATAAACAGCAACCATGATCCTAATAAACGGAGGCTTTGACAAATCTGCTTGGCCTCATTCTTCTGTCCTAGCTCATTCCCTTCCAGGTAGCACCCCTCCGAGACCCTGGAATAACTGATTGCAGGGTGGGCTACAACCCCTAGACTGAGTAACCCACCCAATGCAATCGACATCTCATAGCCTCTGATATCTGTGCAGGGCACCAGCTGCATGTGGTTGTGCATAACTGTAGGCTCTAGGGGAGCTAAGAACTACAACCTATAGTTGTAAAATGCACCTTAGAAACTGAAGCAGTAGAAAACGCTTTGTGCTCTTAGCAGGACTACACTCACAACTCAAAGTTTAAAACCCAGACTTAGATACGCCATCAAAAGTAATACACACTAGATTTTAAAGACCCACTCTAAAAGGAGTGGAAAATATGACATATGAATACATTTTTAACATTGATTTTAAGTTATCATATTTGTGTGCACGGTTTTATATACTATATGTTGCTAAAATTAACTTTACCTGTTTCTCTTTTACTTTTTGGCAGTTTTTTTGTTGAAGCTGAGCAAGAATTCTGCGACCATGCTAACCTCTCCCCCCAACCTTCTTTTTACACAGACAAAATAAGAGCTTGCCTTTGTGGCATACATATATTTCTGCTCTCAACTGAACTTCACAAGTTCCAGACCAACTCAACCTTAAAGGTCCATCCTCCCGAATGTGACTACAGTTCTTCCCATGTCCAGCCCATGGCTTTAGACCCACGGTTGGCATTTTCATGTTCTGACCTGTGGGAGAAGCAAGCTTGCTCCCACGCTGAGAAACTTGCACGAATTCTCAACTCTAAAAGGCTGTGAAGAGAGAGGCTTGGTAGCCCCATTCAGTTATTCTACTTTGTGGATCCTCAAACTTACTCCTTTCTTCTCCTTCCTTCCCCCTTCTCTTTCTACTCCTCCCTCTTCCTCTTGCCTCTATTTCTCTGTCTAGAAGGCTCTGGCAAACTCCCCCAAATGTACCAGCAAACCTCCCTCTTTCTCCTTGTTGCTACAATGGGTTTGACGGCCTGAGTTATCCTTCTATGCAGTCTGCTTTGAGACTCTCTGGGCATGCCTTTGGAAGCCTGATAAAGTAACAGTCAAGCCAGGATGTCAAGGTGAAGGCCGTAAACGTGTGGAAGGAAGAAAACTCTGTAAGTTTAAACCACACCACGTGGTAAGGGCATGGGAACACATACTTGGAGCATTTAGGAAATGTTCATCCAAAGACTCAAAGAACACTTCTCTGATCTCCCAAATTTAATAGGTGGACAGTCTCCTCTTTGCCAGAGAGTAAATTCCACTGAGGTCAAGATCCATGATTACTTTACTCCCTTTATTCACAAAGCATACCATAAACTTCCTCTGTGTGTGTGTATGTGTGTTTATTCACAGATACATACACAATGAAGGCAGTATAAAATATTTTAGACTCTTTGTAGGACTACATTAACTTAAACTACTGAAAGTTTAACATGCATATTATGCCATTAACATCTATATGTTAATTTTGACATGTATGTGTTCAACTATATATATCCACAAAGTACAATAAGAAGCCCCAAAATAATTACTATTTTTTTGTGTTTTTTATCTCCCATAGCAACCTCTCTTGCCATGGATAATCTCCTATTGCAGGAGGTTTTTTTTTTTTTTTTTTTTTTTTTTTTTTTTTCCACTTCAGTTTGCATTAGATTCCCCCTTCTTTGTTTTTTTTTTTTCCTCTTTTTTTCTAATTGTGTTTTTTTTTTTTTTTTTTTTTTTTTTTTTTTTTTTTTTTTTTTTTTTCCACTTCAGTTTGCATTAGATTCCCCTTAAGGTCTAGGGCAAAAAAAAAGTTGAACTCCACCCAGAGTGTCTGACTCACTAGAGGAAGACTCAGGAATCTGTGTGTCTAGCAAATTCCTAGTCAGTGCTTCAGAAACCATTGTTCCAAAGGGGGAATTGGATCATTCAGTTCTACCTCTGTCATATAATAACAGTGTGTCCTCGGTGTCAGTCACCAGAGAGTCCATGGGCTGGAAAGATGGCTCAGCAAGCAAAAGCACTACGTAGGCACGCCGAGAGCCAGATGACTGAGCTCAACTTCCTGAACCCTTGTGAGAATGCCTGGATGTGGCAGCGTACATGTGGAATCTTAGCACTTCTACAGTGAGGTGGGAGGCGAAGACAGGAGACTCATCTAGAAGCTTGAGTGCCAGCTAACCTGAAGTACACGGCACAGCTGCCGAAACGAGGCCGACTGCCAAGATGGTGAGGAAAAGCACGAGTTGCTCTTCCAGAGGCCCAGGCTCAATTTCCAGCATCCCCATGGTGGCTCACACCTATCTGTAACTCTAGTTCCTGATGTGAGAGTGATTTCTTATTAATAAAGAAACTGCCTAGGCCCCTTGACAGACCAATCCTTAGGTGGGTGGAGTAAACAGAACAGAATGCTGGGAGGAAGAGGCTGAATCAGAGAGTTGCCATGATTCTCTTACCGAACACAGATGCAGGTTAAGATCTTCCCTGGTAAGACACCTCGTGGTGTTACAGGGATATTAGAAATGGGTTAGATCAATATGTAAGAGCTAGCCAATAAGAGGCTACAGATAACGGGCCAGGCAGTGTTTAAAAGAATACAGTGTCCGTGTAATTATTTCGGGCATAAGCTAGCCATGCGGGCGGCCGGGTGCCGGGGACGCAGCCCTGCCGCTCCTAACACTACAAGTTCCAGGGGATCTGACACCCTCATGCAGATTTATATGTAGGCAAAATATCAATGCACATAGAATAAAAATAAATTTTTAAAAAATAAAACAAATAAACAAAAACAAAAACAACAACAAAACCCAAGGTGGATGTGTGAGTGTGACTGGCCGACTACATTGCCCCACTTCGATGGAAGGTCTTACTTTGATCTGTGATAGGGTAGCAAAAAGGATCTGGCACGTGAGAGGCCGGAGAGGACGGTGTGAACAGAGGCCCCTGTCACGTACACGGAAGTGACTGTGTTTGAAAGGTTGGGTCAGTCATGAAATCAAGGTAGCAACCTAGATGCTGAAATGACTTATTTGCTGCAAGCTAAGAAGCCTTTTCTATGTGGAACATGTGATGCCGTCCCATGTGTTTGGAGACACACCCCACCAGGCTTCCCATAAGCCAAAGAATGCTGAAGGACAGTTGTAGTCTAGTTTCTTGTTTAATGGAAAAATCTATGAAGTGTTCTAACCTGTTCTAGTGGGGTCGAGGAAAGCACAGCCAGTGAACATCATCCCTCAACACAACAAGGCCAAATCACACAACGATTATTAGGCACGTTGTTATCCTCACAGCTCATTTACACATTTAGGTGTCGGGCAGCAATTCAAGTTCATCCTTGGCTACATAGCAAGGTCAAGGCCAACAGTCTCAAAGAACACCCCTGCCCCAAGAGAAAAGGAGATGGGGACCAAATAAAACCCCAACAGCACCCATATCTGGCATCTCTGTCCGCAAATTATGAAACAGGAAATCATGACCACTTGAACTTGAGATAGCTTAACTACTACCATTTTTTAAAGCACTAAGCTACTTGCAAAAGTATTTTTTTCCTGTTTTCTTTGTACTTGGTTTGAGTTTACTTTTAAAAAGGATTTTTATCAGCTGTTTTAGAGACTAATCTAGCGAAAGCTTGGTGTCCCTGGAAAATCTAACGTATTTTGCTGATGACTGGTTCAAATAACAGTTAGAGACCAGGCATATGTCAAATTTGAAGAAGAAAGTTACTAGTGCATTCATATTTTCCTTTTAACTGACAACTTCACCACCATGTGAACGAATTGAAATTAATGCGTAAGATAATTCTTCCATTTGCTACTAAAATAATTCTTCTCTAAGTCACATTTCTACCATTCATGCTGATATTTAGGTAGGAATTTTATTGTTGAAAAAATATGCTTTATTTAAATTCACCTTTGGCCAATCCTTGGGATTCACTTTCAAATATAGAAATAGTTATAAAGGACTAAAGAGCAGGTATTCACTACAACAAAAACTGTAAAGCATAAAGAATCTTGAAGACATTCATTAGGAAGCCTTTCTGACTAGGCCTGGACCCCCTAAGGAGCCAATCCATTCAAAGGCTGGCAGCCCCAGAGTGTAATGGCAAGTCTATTCTTACTGACTGGAATTTGATAGTAAAAAAACAGAACAACTGGGGAACATTGAAGTTTGGACAAGGGTTGGCCTACGTGACTTTTGGGAAGCTGAGGACAATGAGGGGCGGCTGGGACTTGGGAATCACAGAACATGGAGAGGGTGGGACGGTCAGGACAGCGAGAGTGCAGCATTAGAACAAGCCAGAGCTGAGATGCATGGCTCCTACCAAACGACACATCCACTGCACGACATCTAACGCGCCTTTGGGCGCTCTTTCTTTAGTTCTAATTACAAACTGAAGAATACAGCCCGAATTACTATTAGGATGAGACGTGAGCTTCCTATGATATATGTTATAATTATGAACAGAGATGATATATATTTAAAAAAAAATAGGACAGGATTATCCAAACCCACATCAGGGCTGTTTTTCGAAGCTATAAAATGACTGGAATGATTTGATTAAGATCATGATGATATTTTGTTATTCCATGATTATACAACCCTGATGCTAGAGATGCAGCCTAAACACATCAAAAAATTTAACGGGTCAAAAAACATAAGTCTATCAAACCCCCAAAAAGCTCAAATTAGAGACTTTACACAGAGATAATGGAGGAAGATACCCCCTCTGGATGAGCTGCCTTTCAACAGAATATGTGTGGATCCAGTTCCTTTAGCGATAAATGTCAAACAAGTAAAGGGTTAAGTCACCAATAACCTACTAAAACCTCTTCCTAAATAATCAAACGTTCTTTTCAGAAGTTGAATCTCTCCATTGTCTAAATCAATCCAACCATCTATTCCACCTTCGTATAAAAGTCTAAGAAAAAGAAAAACCTGTATTTCCTATTTTTTGACAACTGACAACCTAGGGCAGACACTGTCCCCACTACGGAGGGAGTTAAGAGAAGCTGTCCAAGAAACTGTGTGGTCTGCTCTTCTACCTCACAGCTATTTACCATGTCTAAGACATGGCATCTGCATCCTCTTGAAATGTCAGCACCTCCCTAGAACTCCACTGACTGGAGTGTCATTGGCTTCCACTCATAAGATGTCTGTCTTCCACGCGTTGCCCCTCCTCCCAAATTTTAGCCTTCTCTACATTTCAGTATGACCACCTGTCTTCTAGTTCCTGTAGATTGTTATCTTCTTGTGGCACAATATTGTGCCCTGATTTTCCCCACCCACATCAGATGCAAAGTGTTCTTTAAACTGGGACATTTTACACTGGCAATTCAATAAATATTAAGTGCAGAGTGTGTGACCAGGCACTGGGATCCTACTGGCACTGGACTGCCTATCAGATCCACAGACCTTTAAGATGCATTACCATAAAGATAATGAACCCTTCCTTCATCTCTGTCCACAGTAAACATAGCTCTGTGACACACTGGGTTCCATCAGCATTAGTTCTAATATGCACCCACCAATGACATGGCTAAAGAGGAAAGTGTGTAGGAAAGAATGGTTCCATCGGAGAAATCCCAGGGGGAAAGCATCAGGCATGCACACAAATGATGCAGGGTCCAGTTTGTGTGTGTGTGTGTGTGTGCGCGCTCGCGCGCGCACATGCATGCACACACTGGCTATCATGTAGAGAGAAAAATCCTTATAACTCATGAGGATCATTAAAACAGAAGGAGAACAGAGATGGTGAAATTGAAGGATGCCAGGTGCAAGGGCATTCCAAAGAGAAGGGACATACGCAAAGGTCCAGAGACAAGGAGCGGTCTATCACAGCGGAGGTGAAGGGTGAACACATGAGGAACAACACTACCAGCGGACAGACAGATGGTAAAAGCCAGAACAAGGGACTTGATTTCAAATGGATGGTCTTGAGGCCAGAGGCCCAGTTTGTGACCCTTGTATGTTCAGAACCTGACATAACATATGACCTTCGTACTCCCAGAAGCCCGTGCTCTGGGAAGTTGTCACTGGCACAGGTAGGCACGCTCTCCCCCTTTGTCTCTCCCTGTCCCCCTTTCCCTCTCTCCTTCCGTGTGAGACATGGTCTAAAGAGACTTATTATATGAGAAATATAATAAGTTTGCCTAGAACTACAAAACCAATGGTTCCTTTAAGGGCAACAGCAAGCCACCTCAATGTTCCCAAGACCTGGAAGGCTGGTAGAGAACTTGCGTTAACCTGATGCGAACACACACACACACACACGCATACACACACACACACACACACACACACACACATTCTTCAAGCACTGTCCTGTCCACCAGCATTCATCCTCTGTCTCATGCTTCCTCATGGGATCATCAGGAAGAAAACACAGTGATAAAGTCATCTATAGAATCTACATTATCACACACTCGACCTCCTCTTCGCCTCAAATCGACAAACACCAGACACCCACATATGCAGAAGCACCCCCACACAATCTGTCAGACTACAGATTCCTAACCCCAAACAGGCTGCATTTTCTCAGTGCTAAACCCACAGCTATAATATTTTCTCTTTATTCTTCTGCCGAAAAATGAAGGCACCCTGGGAAGAAAATGCCAATGCAATCTGACTTTGCATTCTAGAGGGAGAAGAGGTACAAGAAATGTTAGCGTGTGGCCAACCTGACCCCATGTGCTCACTCTCTTAAGCTGGGGACTTGGTATTCACTTCATCCTCTTCCAACAACAGAGCTATATTCTCATGGCATGCAAAATGCACACGAAAACCTCCATCGGGAGCTTAACTTTCACATACCAACTAGAATGCACTAGGATTTTCCCCAGACCATGTGCCACACTGGGAATTTCACAAGCCAAGCATTTTATATTAGGGTGTCTGCATTAGAGGCTGAAAGCGTGCAGCACCAACTGCCAGTGACTGCCTCAGTTGATGCGCTTCTCACGTGCGCTAGAGCCCCTGACTTTTGGCTAAGCTAATGAGCATCAAGAATAAAGATTATATCTGCCCAGGAATGTGGTACATACCCTGTCACCTGAGTATTTCAGAGGCGTGGGGGCTACAAGCTCAGGGAAGACTGGGCTATACAGCAAGACCCTACCTCAAAAGGTCTCAAAAGGCAATGGCAGATGGATAGATAGGTGGATGGATGGACAGATGGACGGATGGACTGGCAGACAGATGATCTTTGCAGTTACTTGCTGACATGTGACTAAGCCCTGGCTCATGAGATATGAGTCCAAGTGACAAATGCACTTGTAAAGGCTGGGACAGCCCCACTCCTTCCCACTTTGAAAAGAGCTGTGTGAAAACTGGGTCCCTGGAAAGCAGACCTGCTGGGAGCCACCTTAAATAGCAGGGACAAGCAATTCTTCAAAACGTGAGCCCTGAGGATGGGAACACGGGACGATGATGAGTCTAGGTGTTGACTGGCTGCTTATAACACAGCAAAGAGCCCAGGTTTCTCATAAAAGAGAAAATCTTACATGTAATCTTCAACTGGCTTGAATCTTGGACACAAAAGCTCTGTCTAGGACCCAATGAATTCACATGAGAACAGAAACGAGCAGAAGAAAGCGACACATGTCCAGACCGGTGTTTCTCTCAGTAGAGATGCGCCTCCATATTCCAGCTTTTCAACACATGACGCGGCAATGGTTAGGAAACCTAAGGGTTTGAACCACACAACTTAAGCTCAACGCTGCATTTATAAATAGAGCCCAAAGTCTAAACCCTGCTAAACTACGGCATGCAACTCACCACGTCACATATCTCCTTCAGTGAAATGTGCGTCCCTTTTCTATTAGATACAGAGTCAAATGTCTGCATTTGCCTAATAGATCTGTGTATCTACCTGAAGTGGGGCCGGGGGAGAAAGAGAATGTTGGAGAGAGGAACAAAACGTATGCCCAGGCAAGCTTGACAAGAAATGTACTCTGAAGAAAGACATCGAATGACCACCGAGTTAAGGCCGTGGCCTGATTCCACCTCTTTTTTTTTTATTGGCTGGTCATGTTTGGCTCATCATGGTGGCATGGGCCAGTCTAATACTTATCAAGCACGTTTTAGATACTGTATCCCTGAAGCCCCTGAGCTGCTTTATGTATATTCTGCTTTGTAATTCTCTCAAGAGACCAGGATAGTCCTCTCTGTTTTTCTAGATGAGAAATGAAGCTATGTGCCAATCCACCTAGAGCACGGGAGGAAGGGTGCGGATTTCAGACTTGGCAATTTTACCTTAATTTACTTAACATACATAATCTCTATCTTACCACCTCTTTGAACAATTACAATAGAAAAAAAATCATGCTTACATTCCTTTGGAAATAAGTTCTCATAAAACAAAGGTTTCAATGGGAAGGGCTGTCAGCGCTATTTTGATGCACCTACATTGTAATACTTTTAACATATGAAGAAACAAAGGAATGTAACCTGTGAAGGCTAGAAACCTCCTCCAGGGGCCAAGGCCCCATGGCTGGTGCACAGAATGACATTGTTGGCTACAGTACAGCAGTGCAGGAAGGAGGCAGTGCAGGAAGGCAGCAGTGCAGGGAAGCAGCAGGGCAGGAAGGCGGCGGTGCAGGAAAGCAGCAGTGCAGGAAGGCAGCAGTGCAGGAAAGCAGCAGTGCAGGGAAGCAGCAGTGCAGGAGGGAGGCAGTGCAGGAAGGAAGCAGTGCAGGAAGGAGGCAGTGCAGGAAGGAGGCAGTGCAGGAAGGAGGCAGTGCAGGAAGGAGGCAGTGCAGGAAGGCAGCAGTGCAGGAAGGCAGCAGTGCAGGGAAGCAGCAGTGCAGGAGGGAGGCAGTGCAGGAAGGCGGGCTATCTTCCCTAGACAAGAAGGCTAGTATCAGCTGGATCAGCATTTTTTCTCTTTTCACTCCTTTCACTTTCTGCACATCTTTGTTGCCTGAAACAGTTCTAGGTAAACCCAAACTGGAAAGCCACAAGGCCGACTGCAAAGCAAGCCTGCGTTCGTCGCCCACGTCCAGTGGTGCCATGGCTGGCAGCCTTGCCAGAAACAAGTTTCCACAAGTTCGCCACAGGGCCTGATGCTCTCTCTTTCCCCAGTCACATCTTCCCCTGTACCTGGTCCATCAAAGAGAGGAGCTGGAACTTGCGCTGCTGGGACGCAGCAATGTCTTTCCAGGTGGAAACGTTTCTTCCTTAAAACAGAAGGGATACAACCCAGAATAGCTTCAGGAAGTCCCTAAAACTGACCAGTAATAAATAATAAACATTGCCGAGAGTCACTCTCAGACAAGACGAGCTACAAAGATGACTGAGAGCAGACCAGCTCTCTGGAAGAAGCAGAAACCAGCTGAGCTGCCCGGAGGAGGTTCAGATTAACTGGGCCACCTGGAAGGATATTCTTCAACGTGTTGAACTACCTGCAAGCTATACGGTGTGCACCAGGTTCCTGGCTTTTGGGAGCTGCCACCTATGCAAGGGATGCATTTTGGTCATGCAGCTGTCTTTGGGTCCTTTCTGTTCCTCTAAGTAACCTCCAGAAAACTCGCTGGTTCACCAGGTTGGTGGACTCCTCCATGGTGAGTAGGCCTGTGTATTACATCTCCCCAGGAAAAGTTTTGCCATACAATCGGGAGCTATTCAGTGTGACTGGAGAAGAGGCAGGGGTCAGGCGGCACAGGCTTATAGACTGGCACCATCCAATCAGACAGCCTCCAGCATTGCAAATCCTGAGTACTTGCAACGTGAGTGATCTGAGTGGAGCTATGTCCTAAGTGAGCAACACACAGTCTGTGAAACGGGGAAAAAAGTAGTAAGAAGAGGGTACAAAACAGCTCAATAATTGTTTATATTAATTACTTTTGAAGTTGTATTTTGGATATTGAACAAATAAGACGGTATTAGAATTAATCACTTGGGGCGACTGGCTGCTTTTGAACTGGAAGTGGTAGAAAAAAAAGCAGTAATGACATTTATGACGCTCATGGCGTCTTCCTGTGGGAAAGCACTCGGATGGTCACATTTCACATCGTGGATTTCACTCTACGAACTCCGTGCAGAGTGTGTGGGCCAGTCAGCATTATACTCCTAACAGTTCTGGTTGTCAAGTGTCCTGAGGCTGCAGTGGCCAGTGTGCGAAGGAAGTCCTCCTTCAAGCAGCGTGCATCGCAGACGCCCTGGGGATGGTGGGATTAAAGCACACACTGCTTTCTTTCTCAAGAGCTCAGAACAACTACTACAGATTGTGCTAAGCCAAGAAACACTCTGGAATGCTGCCGGAAATGAGGATGATAATTGATGTTAAGTCCAGGGAAGAGGATGAGAGTACAGCAAATGGGCCCCAGTGGGCTGAGGGGGCGGGCTCTTCGCTACTGGGACCCTTTCTTCGCTTCCTCCCTAGGAAATTGCGGCACGACAGTGCAGGCAAGCAAGCTTCGCGATGATACTCAGCTTCAAGGGCAGTTCAACTCAGTGACCATTTACTAAATGCAGACACCTAAGCTCCTGAACTCGAAAAATCTACCTTCCCTATAAAAATCCAATGAAATAAAACATGTAAAGAAACACTGGTCTCCCCAATTTGCTCAGAACACTCAACATTTTCCCTCTACTCCAGCCAATACTGAGTCCCCGGAAAGGGAACTGGGCGTCAATGGAACTAGTTCTCAGGGCTCAGGTGGAGAAAGCACAGGGACTCTTACGAAGAAAAGCGGGCCAGACATTTCAGTGTTAACTGTGCAGAGAACCGGACACCAGCCTGCGGCTGCCTTGACATCGGAGGCCCGCTCCTTCCAGGGCAAGCATTATCATGAATAATTAAAGCCAAGCTCTGCTTATCAAAATAAATGAACAAAGGAGTGTCTGAGAGAGCAGTCCCCACCCCCACCTTTCAGAGGCTGTTTCAGGAGGCCATTTTCTCAGCCTCGTCTCCTCTCCCTCTTGGAGCATCTTCAGAGCTCTCCTTGTCAGTCTGGACGAATTAGCCAGCTTCCCCTCCATATGCATTTCCAGCCGTAAATCACAAATATGGCTGTAAAATTATATAGCACAGGCCCAGTATAATAATAATCACATTTATATTTTATAACTGCTGCTTTCTACACATTCAGGCTGCCTCATTGCCCGGGCCCCAGTGGCTCCCAAGTACTCCCCACTGGCCCCCATATACAACATGGACAGTCCCCACCCCCATTTGCCACATAGAAGCTGTCTGCCAAATTCCAGCCGGATCTCTGTGATGTGGCGTCAGGCAGGGAGCTCCATGGGTTCCCAGCTCTCCTTGCAGTAGGTACTCACACAAGAATAATCAGGTGACTTTTCAAACCATGTCAATATGGGCCCTTGATCCACAGACCTCAAAATTCCAGTGGTTTGAGTCTAAATCACATCTGAAAGGACGCGTGTGTGGACAATGTAGTTGTGTACACAAAGACTTAGCGCCTCAATAGAGCAAAAGCTTTTCAGTTAATTTTAAGTATTGCCTATTTGTCCCATAACAGATCAAAGAAACAAAGGTGTAAAAGCTAGTCGGCGGTAACTGATCTAATAAGCTCTGTGCCCAGGGCCCTGCTAGGCCACGCAATGACAGTCTTGGGAAGCATGCACGCAGGCTTTCCTCGGCTGAAAAGGAGTCTTTCCAGTCCTTGGCTTTGATCATTAAACATTCTGGTTTTTGGAAGAAGGAGGGACACGGAGGAAAACCACGGGAAAACCCTGTGGCAGCCGGGCTGTGAAGAGAGGACATGAAGGCAGGTTAGAAACTACTCTAAATGTTCAACAGCAAACGACAAACAAGCTAAAGTCTATTACCAAATGGAGATGGGGGTAGGGCAAGCCAATTCCAATGGCTTCTTAAGTTTATTTCCTCAGCTGGAAGGAGAGAATGAAAGGGAGAAATGGATTTGAAAACACAGCAATTCATGAGAATAGAGGACCACACAAAGGAAAACCCACAGGCAAACAGACCTCAGAAGAGCGAGCCCTGAGGGGTGAGGTGGGCTATTCCCTGGCCTTCTAGGAATTCATCTGCTGGTGTTAGTAGCTTTGTTTCCTTCAGATCTCTAGAAGACAATGTAAGTGCCCATTTTTTTGTGGTCCCCATACATCCTTCAGACAGACTGGCAGAGAACAGCCATTCTTCTTCACCGCGTGCTCCCTCTGAATACAGAGGAGAGATCACAGCACTTCCTGGCCCGAGTTTGTGCTCGGGCTCATTAGTGGACACACAGTTCCTGCATTTCCATGGCTTCCGCTTCGGAAGCTAAAGCTTGTCCATAATGATCCTCAAAAAAACTGGGGTGGGGTGGGGTGGGGTGGGACCAAACAGAATTATTCATAATCTCTTATTTTTCATACAAGCAAAGTGATTCTTTCAAACACTGCTAGGAAAACTATGAAATAAGTAAACTCAGATGAAACACCGACATGAGATCCATTCATACAGAGTAATTTCCTACAGGATCTTCATCTGACTTCCCAGTCTTGTAACCAAAGGTGGTGGCTACTAAGGGGCCAGGCAGAATTTTCTGTTTACACTTCTGGCCACCAATTCTCTGCTATTAGATATCATTTCAAGAATCTATGCTTGAAATTTGTTTGCATCTATCAAACTAACTTGCTATGGGAATATCCACCTAAGACTCCCTTTTTATCCCCGTGGACAGAATACATAAGACATTCCATTCTCTCAGCCATTCCGAATTCGCCATCCACCTGGACGAGGTGATACTTCCTATGTCCACTGTCTTGCGTGTGAGTTAAGCAGAACAGAAACTAGTTAGTAATATATGTTCCCTCTGTGTTGACAGAGTTCCCCAAAGAAACAATAGGCCTTGAAAGGGAACTAGGGTGACAAGTTCTGTGACGGTTACCAGATCACAGTTAGCAATCTTCTGTTGTGCGTCTCGTCTGTAAAATGGGTATGAGAATAACCTACGCCTGGGAAGGTGAGATTTATTGAAAGAGTGAACAGCAGAGTGTGCTCTGTAAGCTGTAACTATTGATATAAGGGACGTTATAGCATACCTGGGTAACGGAATGATGGAGAAGCAGCCTTGGCACCCAGATTGCCTCCTCACCCTCAAAGCCAGCCCATCCTTTCTTTGGCACATCTGCTCGGGGAACCGGTTAAATAACCATTGCATCTATAGTTCATCAAGATAAATATTACTGGTTCCCTACAGGGTCTAAAACTAAGGTCCAATAACAACTGTGATCCAAAACATGACACTTACCGTGACCCCATGAGGCCAGCTCACTAACGGCAATCTCTCCAAGTTGCAATGGAGAAGCTAATCCGTATGAAAACCACGGATGTCACCGACTCAGCCACATCCACACGTATCAGAGCAATACTGTCAGCAGTACTGTGTCCAGCAAGACCGGGGCCGCGCAATTATAACGGCACATTGTCCACTGTATCTGGGGAGAGCAGGGCTGACAATCCTTATTCTCTATGCATGTGAATACAGCTTATTCACGTCTCCCAAAATGCACATATAAGATACTTGGGCGTTGGGATGCACCGCTTAAATCTTTATCTGAAATGGCACGATTCTCTCTCTACAAACTCCAAACCCTTGCAGGCTATTCCTTCCTCCGCGGTGAGTGACAGAAAACAAAATGAAGCATCAATCAAACACAATGTAAAGTTTCCTCGAAAGAAAGTAACATTTTGGGCTGGAAATACATCTCTCTTATTTCTGTATTATAAGAGTTCATCTTTTTGATAGCAGGAAACGGGTATCATAAATCCCTGTGGACACACCACATGAACAGACAGGTATAGAAAGACAGTACCACATGGTAATTCAGAGCTGGCTGGCTCCGCCAACTTCCAGCAACCCGGAAGCTTGTCTAATTCCAATTTTTGATTGGGCAAATTCTCAAATTATTACAGGTCAGGAGCCATCAGCAAAGACCGTATGGATGATGTTCACGAATATTAATCTAGAAAGGAAAGCATCTGGCAGGTAGGGTGATTTCCTTCACTTCCTAAGGGGGAATCAGCATAGGTTCTAAATCTCAACAGAAATAACATCGTATGAAATGCATCTATTTGGTCCAAAGACCATTAAACAGGGGGAAGGCCTGGACGAGGATCTTAAGTCAATAGGAAATATTTTTCAAGTTGTGTATAGCGACTCAGGGAGCAGATGACGAGGCTGTAACAGGCAACTATCTCTCCACCTCAGCTGTGAGGCTGCTCTGTGCATCACGGGAAATTTAGCAGACTCTCAGCCTCCATTCACCAGATGCTAGCTTTACCAGCCTCCACCCCCACCAAGATGGGAGATGAAATGTATCCTCAGACCTTGCCAGATGTCCCCCGAGGGCCAACGCTCCCCACTCTCAGCTGGGAACCACCATATTTAGCAACTGATGATCTCACATTTGTGGGAAACAGCTGGACTCAAAGGTCTGTTTGCACTTGTAGGGGGCTGTTCTGCCAGGCAGAGTCCTCAGTTTCCCCTCAAACTGCTGACTTTCATCTTCCTGCTAAACCTCGTTAGCCTCGGGGCTTAAGAGTGAGGAGATATGTGTCTGAGCAGGTCACTGCCCTGGTGAGAAGGTGGCCGTGTAAGAGTAAACACATGGTGTCCAGCTCGAAAGCTGAAGGGGGAAGAAGGGCTGATTCCACTCCCAAGCAGAGGTCTGCCCCCGCCCCATGCTGCCCCCCAAGCCCCTGTTTCAGATCCCCACCAAGGCACACTCCAGCTAGCACTGGTCCTGGCTGGGAAGCAGCGATCAGATTCCTCTGTCCAGAGGTCTCAACTGCAGGCATTAGCTCTGTGATGCATGAGAATTAGCAGGCCTGTCTTTAGGACTGCGGAGAACAGCGACATTGGAGCGCTATGTGGTATTCCCCCTTCCTTCAGACCCTGAAGTATACTTGATTGGATACACTCATTTTTAGAAATGGAGATGCCCAAAGACAATAAATCTGTTCTCTTGGAGAGTACAAAGGGAACTCAGAAGTGTGCACTGATGCCCACCTGTCACTGGAACTAACCACCAATCACCCAAGACTTCAAAGACTCCCCCTCCGAGCTCCCCTGGCCAGAAATACAGTGAGGTCACATTATCATATCCAAGTAACAGACAAAGACAAATAGGGCCGGGCATGACAAATCCTCAGGACTCCTTGGGACTTTTTAATTCACATACTGCTTAAGTCAACTAGGGACAATCGATATAAACTTAAAAAATGTTATTCTGGCAATTTGCTACCAACCATGATTAAACCTTCCAATTAACAACACGCTCCTCATTGGAATATACACCTTGACAAACGATGAATGTTCCGACTTCTGCTGGTGCCACAAGAGCAAATGGCTGCATTTCAGCGTAGGACACGTAGGAGTGACTAAGAACTGGTCCTCTGAGTGCAGACAATGGAAATACAACCGCACCAGCTTGGTGGTACCCTCTAAAGGTGAGAGTTGTCTCTTGCTCACTGAATGCAACTAATGGCCAGCTGGTTCGCTATTGTGGGACACGCCACAGTCTCTCCATCCAACTCGCACGATGTGAGTCCATCCACTGTTTTTAAAGCCCTGCTAAACAGACCTGATTTCGCGGGGCCTGATCTGAACGTACATTAGAAGGGCCTGCCTGTGCAACAGGGTCTTCCTCTGCTGCACTTCCAAAAGGGCATGGTGATCTCCTTAGGATGGGAAGCCTGCAGCAGCCATGGGTGCCAAGTTTGCTATTTCTTTGTACAGTCACACCACATGCACCGGGAGAGCTGCCTCTTCAAGGGGCCCCAGGTTTACATCGACTTTCCCAACCACCAAAAGGGAAATGTCCTTGGAGCACGACCTCACATCTGAAGAATCCTCCTCTTTTCCAGGGAGAGTTTCCATAATGTAAACTGGAAACTTGGACCTGAACAGGAGTTGACAACTGTAATGACACTTGTTTACTTCCCAGGATTGGTTTCAGTATTTCACTTTGTATTTGGTCATTTGCCACAAGTAATCAAGTTGTGTAAAAACGTGCACTGTAATTCCCTGCGGCTGCAACAATGTACTGTCCTTAAGCATAGGACATGCGCTGTGCACATCAGAGGAACAGAACCCACAATGCCGAGTCAGCAGGGTCCAGAAGCCTTCCCCGACCACTCTGTAGGGAACAAAACCACTGGGAGAAATCCTATTGTGTTTTGGTTCACTTTGTTTGTACTTTGTGTACCGTGTATCAAGGAGAGGCTTACAAAAGAATTCTGCCCATTTAAGAGAGAAAGTGGTATTACACCGGAGACACACAAGCTACTGCTTTGTTAGTGACAGTAATTTTAACCTTTGTGCAGATTCTGCTGGTGCCTCTATCAGATGCCAGTGTGTAACGATCTGCCAGGTTGTTGTTGTTTTTTTTTATAAGACCCAAATTATCATTTATATGTGATTGGTCATTAAATGCCGTATTTCTTTTAAACTATACTCATAAGGCATGCAGAGAAAGGAAAGACTTCAAGAGCCTAATGTGTTTTTCAGAGCTAAAGGGTTTAGTGGAGAGAGCAGGCCGAGGGGACGCAGGTGCCAGACATTGTGTAGAATTGGCACTTATGCTCCATTAATTGCCAGCATATCTTCCTCTCTCCTTTTCTCCCCTCCCCCACTAAATCCCTCTGGAAAACAGCAGAGCAGCAGGCCCAGACTGGTACCCAGCAGCAACACCAGGAGCAGAAGTAGCCAATTACCCTCCAGAACACAGAGGGGGAGGGGGAAATGATGCAGTTACCTAGCAACGAGAAGGAGCAGAAACAGCTGTGTAGCAAGCCTAGGCTGGTACCCAGGCAGAAACAGGATAGCCAATTAGCACACTGTATTTAATGCTGATGTGGTTTCCTAGTAACAAGCTGTACAAGTCTGTCTGTTGAATTCTCTCCCCCACCCCACATTTTCCTCAATCATGCACAGTATTACTATTTGCCCTAATTACTGTTTCTCCTCTGCTTCAAGCAACCATTATTTTGTCCCCAGAGAAATTGGAAGAACTCAGAAAAAAAAAATCTTCTGTAATGACAGTATTTAGTTTCAAATTCAGTTTAGCTGTAAGCCTTGAAACATTAAACAACAACAACAAAGAAGGAAGAAAAAGAAAAGCCGCAACACTCCCTCTGCCTAAACGTCTAAGGAGCCTACGAATCTTCTTCTACATGCAAGCGTTAGCATGTGAGAGAAGCAGAAGTATTTCTAATACATTCTATCATTTGCCATGCTCTGCATCTTCAAATAGGTGGGATCTTCTGGGTACTCGAATTTATTCATATTGATTTTCTGATGCTCCCCTGAAGACTGGGAACATAAGACGTCTTATTACCTGTATCAGAAAAGGGAGATGTATCTTTTGTTGCTCTTTCTAAAATACCAATACCAGTTACAACAGGCTCATGAGCAATTGAGAATTCAATATCAGCATTCATTATTTCCGTGCTACAAGTTGAATGCAAGCAAAGGATGCTGCGTGTCCCACTGTAGTAGGCTTCCATCTTCATCTTATCAGTTCACAAGCAAGCAGTGAATCCCACTAAGGTGACATCAAACTCCATGAACACACAAAATGAAGACAGAAAACATTTAAATATGACTTTCCTATAGTTATTCTAAATATTTCCTGCTATGCTTGATGTTGCTATTCCGTGGAATCTATAAGTGTGAGCCTTTCCTTATAGCCTAGTCCTTAGCAAACCCTGCACAGTTCCACTCTTCTCAGGGCCCCCACCAGAATTCTAGGATCGTCCTCCTCTGACAATGGCTCACACATTAGAACGTATCCTCTTCCTTCAGGCTGCCCTGATGTGGAGGCGAGGGATCCAGAGGAAGGTGTCATCAAGCACAACCTAACTAGGCAAGAGAGTTGGAAGAGAGCATCCACCTTCTTGATGCAACAAAAAGACCAATAGCTTTGTTATCTTTAGTTCATCCAGTAAAATGGGTGAAACTGTTTTGTCTCCATATACTTGGGAATTTTTGAAACAGAACTTCCTGGAAGCAGCATGCACACCTTCCTGATTTTCATATAATTTCATGTTCATCATAGTGATAAAATGAGGGTATATTCTGAAGTCCAAGACAACAAAATAAAGCTGAGTATATATTATGATACTGAATGATGGTTTAAAACATAAAGAGGTCCAAATTATAAATGCATTTTATTTTGAAAACACCAACAAAAGAGTGCACTTGAGAGAAGATACAATTTTGGAGGACAGAGAAAGCTACAAGGGCAAAAGAGAAGAGGACCTATCAAAGAGGCTTGGCTCAGACAAAGCTGTATCTGAGCTTCTTAAGGAACTGGCAGTGGGATATTCCTTGATCTTCATTTCCCTGAAGATGTATGTGGTCCAGCTCTGGGTCAATCCCTGGCCAGCTTCTTTGGAAAGCCTTAACCATGCTGGTAAGGCAACAGATATACAGAACAAATCATGGTAAAGTTCTTGTTGCTATACATATTCCTAAATAATTCAGGGGGTTTGAGCACCACTGCATAAGCCCCAAAGGTCACAGCACTGCTGAGAAAAGTTATCTGAGAACAGGAGCACTGTAAGAACGGAGAATAATGCCTTCTTGGCTGGCCAAATACCAAGCATGCTAAAACATTGCTACCTTTTGATGACTTTAATGGTCATGTCTCCACTGACATTTAGTTTGATGACTATCATGTCAATATATTATTTGTACATAACGCTGGAGAGAAGCTAGTCTTAGGAAGACAGAGAACCAGAGATGAAGAAACAGGGATGGAGTAATTTCTAAAACCTCCATCGTGTCTATCAACTTGTTTAAAGACCCTAAAAATTCTATAATCTCACATAACTGAGAATTTTTAAATTAAACGAAGAAATCATCCCATTGTCCTCAGCTACAAGTAAGGCACCAATCAACCTTATTCACTGCCAGTGAATCCTCATTTAAGGAAGGCTACAGAAATGAATGGAGAAGGGGATCAGGTACTGGGTAGGGAGTGAAGAAGAAGGAATTGGGATTTGGGCCCTCAGTATGCTCTGTCAGGGTAGGATCAGGAACTGCCTGGATGGGGAGGGTCAGACTTTCTCCAGATATGTGCCCAAGCAATTCCACTTGCTCCTCAGAACCACGGCTTGTGAAAAGCTGGTTCCTTAGTGATACACTGCCAAGATTCCCACTGGATTCAAATTTAACAAACAGAATGAAACAAACCTGACTCAGCCAGATACTGCAGGTTTCCCACAGATGCGGAACCGAGATGTAAGTATAAACAGACACGTGACATGAAGCCACAGAAGGAGAGGGTGGGGGAAAGGTCTAACGAAGGCATGGGTGAACATCCAGGGTGATTGGGAGAAGGAAGAATCCACTCATGCAGACTAGACACACACACTCAGAGATGGGGCCGGAAGACCTTCTAGCAGAGCAATAAAATCCTGAGTAATTTCATGCTTCTTCCTTCTTGGTTCTTTTATTTTAACATACTTATTTACTGTGTGAACACCAATTATCCATTAAAAGGACATCTGGAATAGGCGTCCTACAAAGCCTATATTTTATTACTATACTATAATGATAAAATTAATGTGCTTATTGTGTATATGCTGAGTTTAAACAATTCTACCCAACATGTGTTTAGATAAATTTATCTTCATAAATGTTTAGAGCGTTTGTAGTAGTGAAGACTAGATTTCTCTGAATCATAAAATTCTCCCATCAATTGTCTCTTACCACCTCATTTTGTATCTTCTTTTCAAGCTCCCAAGCTAAATCCAGACCAGTGAACTCTCCCTGCCTCGTGAACTGAATGATTAACCCTTATTTTACTTCTCATGCCCTAATAGAGGCCTAATGAGTTTCTGCCTCAACACGTGGATAAACGGCATTAGCAGCCATGTGTCTTAGCATCTTAAAGGCCCCTTTAATGTCTTTAAATTGTCCCCATTTCAGTTGCTATTGTATAAATTCAAAGAAGCCCTAACCAAGGCACTGAGGAAGTTGAAAGTGGGCCAATAGGCCCCCTGCAGTTTGATGCTGAGGTATTTAATTTCATCCTGCTGATATGCCTGACCTTGAATTAGGTCTTTTATTTATATAAATTAGTGTATTATCCCATTCCTGTCATTTAAAAACATGAACAGCATCACTAAACGCCCATCCAAAAAGGGAAAAGCGACTTCTTAACGGGGGAATCTTCCATGCTGCCTCCCCCTACTGATAAAGGCCCTTGTCCTCATTCTGATAAAAGCCCATTCTCCTGTGAGATTTCTCAGAATGCCCTCCCCTGCTCTAATGGTCATTCGGTGGCACAGTGGATCTCACCTGGGAGCAACGTGGCACTTAATTTTGGTTGTCCACTTCACTTCACAGGATTTAGGGTTGTCTTGGGGTATTTCCCAGATGTTCAGTAGGTGGAAAGACCCACTGTAACTACAGGCAACACCACTCCTTGACCTGGAGTGCCAGACTGAATAAAAAGAGGAAGAACGAGAACCCAAATCCATTCCCTCCTCTTCTTCCCTGCAGCCATGACAGGGTCAGCCGTCTTCCCTGCCTCCTGCTGTCTTCCAGCCATGACGGACCGCACCCCAAAACTATGAGCCGAAATATAGTCTTCCCTCCCTACACGGTCTTGCCACAGCAACAATGACAGCAAGCAATGTCAGCACTTAGTGGCATTTGAGGGATAGCTGAAGAACAAATAAGGGAAGCAAGAGAACCTGTTACAAAGGATGAAAACCCACAAGGTGGGAAGGAAGCTGTGTCTAACCGTAAGGCTGTCAGTGAGGGGACTGAACAGCCTAGGCTAAGTGTGTCTCACCTCTGATCTCAGTTTCTCCTGTGTGTGATACTATTTGCCCTTCTTCTTTTACTGGGAGAGTGATTAACATCTGCTGTTCTAACACATGAATTGGAATATCTGCAAGCAATTCTCTCCTTAATCCTAAGGCTGAAGGTGGTAATAACCATAGTAATCATAGCTAGCTTTGCCATTTCCTTGTTCTGGGTCCCAGGTGCCTAAAGAGAATCTGTACATTTAAAGTGCCCCTAACTTGTAACTATTTACTTAAAGAAGTTTTCATCGGCTATCTATATTTAAACTATGTTTTTCATTTCATAATAGATTATGAGCTTGGAGGTGGTGGCACACACCTTTAGTCCCAGCACTTGGGAGGCAGAGACAGGCGGATCTCTGTGAGTTCAATGCCAGCCTGGTCTACAGAGCGAGTTCCAGGAGAGCCAGAGCTGTTACACAGAGAAGCCCTATCTCGAAAAACAAAATAACACAACAACAAAAAAATAGATTATGAAAAAAATTACTTCCCTTTGTCATTAGTTTGAACATGGAAGTTAAAATCTCAGACTGAAGCACTGTTTTTCGATTCAAATCCTAGTCTAGTCATCTGTGAGGTGGGCGATGCTGTGTGACGCTGTGAAAACCATCTGACCTCTCTGAGCCTCTTCCTCCTATATAAAACAAGATGGCACTCACACCGTTTAGCATGAGAACTGAGGGGTCAGGGTCGTAAGGGATGGAAACGACGCCTGGCATGCGGCAGCACTTTTTCAAGAGTCTGCAGAGCAATAAACTAAACAAGTTACACGCAGACCTTAGAGGACTTTCACCGTGTACATTTTATAACCACTTCTGTTTACCTTCCAAACACCCACACTTGTCCCTTTGTTTGAAATACTTTTATTCACCTTCTCATTTGAAAATAAATGATATCACCTCTTGATTCCACCTGAAACGGCCCCAAAAGCAGACTTCACACTTGTGTTCCCCTAGCTGGGAAGCATCCTGCTACATGCCTCTATGTAAAACCTATGTCCTCCTGCACATGGCCTTCAACACCCCACCCCGCAGAAAGGGTTCTCCAAGAAGCACCCAGGAGAGCAGGCTCCTTCTCCCTCTGGGTTGACTCAGAAGCCCAGATGGAAGGCTGGCCTCTGTCCTGCCTTTGTCTACACAGCTCACTCCTACTATCGTGAGTGTGGGCATGCTTCTCTAAGGGTCGCTGAACAAGAAAGGCCTCCTGTGTACACAGCCCCGCTGCCACCTCAGCCGTCCTTCTTCTGAGCAGAGATCAAGAAGATGAACTTTGTCTCTGTGCAGAAAGATGGTCACACCGTAAGAAGCTGTGGGCTGATGAGAATGAGCATAATGGAGATTTCCTTAAACACTGGGAGAGAAGGGTCCCCTGGTAATGAAACATAAGGATAATTCAACTCCATGAAGGAAGATGGATGAGAAAACTATGGTCAAAGCACTTCAGTGAATGAGAAAGACTTTACACTGATCAGAAGGGGGCGGGGCAGGTCTGTGGAATGGCATGGCTGCTGAACACGCGAACGGTGCACACGTCAACGTGTGCACACACCTCCCTTCACCCAGACACTTTTCCTCAATGCTCCCATCGTCGGGTTTCCTGCCTCATGCTGGATGCCCAGTCCCTAACTTCTCCTTTAGAAAATGGTATTTGGACCCAACTTACCAACTGAACATCTGTTACAAAGAAAAAGAAGGAAGAAGAGGAGGAGGAGGTAGAGGAGGAGGAAGAAGAGGAGGAAGAGGAGGAAGAGGAGGAGGAGGCAGAGGAGGAGGAGGAGGAGGAGGAGGAGGAGGAGGAGGAGGAGAAGGAGAAGGAGAAGAAGAAGAAGAAGAAGAAGAAGAAGAAGAAGAAGAAGAAGAAGAAGAAGAAGAAGAAGAAGAAGTAGTAGTAGTAGTAGTAGTAAAGGAAAAAAAACAAAAACCATCTCATTGCTTGATATTCTCTGGGTCAGAAGGTTTGCAGGATTCAGCATCTTCAAAAACAGTCACAGAAGAAAGAAAAACAAAATGCATATCTTTTCCAGCCTAGGAAATCCCATCTGTATAAAGACTAAATGAATAACACTCTAAAAATTCCCCAATGTGAACAAATTCACGTCACCAACAATGTATTGTCTTTATGTGGAGAAGTCACAGGCTCACACATTTTATCTTATTTCATCTCATTTTGCAACTGTGTCTCCTTTGCAACATATTACTATAGAAAAGAGATACGGCAAATATATATAACTCTAGAGGACAAAACGCCAGTCTCTCTCCTTTCTCTGGGATCCTTTCCTTATGGTCTTTCTTTTTCTATCCCCAAACACCAGAAGCATAAGAAGTATTTCCACTGAATTGGAGTGAATCTTCTACTTGGATAGCTTGCCTGGATCTATCCAGAGTCGTCTCACCATTTGGTTCTGCCCACTGTACTCTTCCCATCAGAAGCAGACCCTTCCACCCCAGTTCCCCCTGCCAGGTACCTTTGCCCTTAGGCTTGCACCGCCCATCGCCTATACCGAGGCACTTAGTCTGATTTTACCCTTCGTGCTTTTCTCATTATTCTTAGTTCATCCACACCACATAAATTATCACCTTCATTTTCAGTTCCCCATGTGCCCCATTCACACCAATTCCAAATAAATACTTCTGATTCCCATCCATTTAATCCAAATTAATTCATATCCCTTCGCCCATCCTCCATTCCTCTCCCCACCTCCCCTTCACATTGATTTCTCCTTCTTACAGCAACCGCTCCTCTTCTCCTATCCATGCTCTTCTTCCAGGACAGCTTCCCTTGATACCTGAGGAAAGCCATTTCTCTAGGCTAGAATTCGCAGGACCAGTTTAACCCTGCACCCTGGTGTCCAACAGCATCATCCCTCCCCACCCACAAATCAGCCATGGGAGCCATCTGACTGCATGCTGAGCATCCTTCCAAAAAGCTTAGGTGCAGAAGTATCCCAGACTTTGTATTTCCTGATCTTACACAAACACGCCCGTAATGAGAAGTGTGCTATACTCACAGCAGTCATCAGAGAGCTTCCTCTGGCAACAGACGGAAGCGGGTGCAGAGACCCACAGCCAGACATCATATATGTAAAGAGTCTAAAGAGGAGGTTTTGTGGTGTCCCTCCCCTCGGAGCTCAGGGGACACTGAGGAAGAAGGGGAAGAAAGACTGTAGGAGTCAGAGGGGATGGGGACACCAGGAGAACATGGCCTGCAGAATCAACTAAGCAGGGCTCAAAGGGGCTCACAGAGACTGAAGTGGCTTGCACAGGGCCTACATGGGTCTGCACCATGTCCTCGGCATATACGTTATGACTGTTAGCTTGGTGTTTTTGTGGAACTCAAAATAGTGGGAACCAGTATGTCTCTGACTCTTTTCCTCCTATTGGGTTGCCCTGTTGAGCCTCAATATGAGTCCATTTGCCTTGTCTTATTGTGCCTTGTTTTGTTGTATCTGGTTGTTGTCTCCCGGAGGCTGCTCTTTTTTGAAGAGAAATGTAGGGGAGCCATGGATCTGGGAGAGAAGAGGTGGGGGGCTGGAAAGAGTGGAGGGATGGGAATCTTTGATCAGGATGTGTGAGAAAAGAATCTATTTTCAATAAATAAATAGATGATAGATAGATCATAGATGATAGATAGATGACAGATAGATAGATGACAGATAGATATAGATTGACAGATAGATAAATGACAGATAGATGATAGATAGATAGATAGATAGATAGATAGATAGATAGATAGATAGATACCAAATATTATCTATAATCCCAGAGCTGGAGAAGTGGAGACAGGAGGACCCTGGGTATTCAATGGCCACTCAGTCTAGCCAATCAATGAGCTTCTTGTTCATTAAGTCTCCCATTCTCAAAAACTAAGAGGGAAAAGGGATTGAGGGAGGTACTGAACGCTGACTTCTGTCCTCCAAAGGCATGTGTGTGCACATACCCACAACCCACAAATACATATACATACACACCAAAAGAGAGTGTGGGAGTTTGGAACATGGAGGTTAAGGACACTCAGCCTTTCTTTAGCACTGCCTAACTGAACAATGTGTAGTTTTCATACAACTGCTCCACTAATTTATCATTACCCAATGAATCATCACAACCGTAATAATAACAAAACAGCTCGACTACTATCGTTAATGAGCTACAACTGTCTGCCAAGCAAACAGCTCATTCAGTCTTGGAAACCATAATGTGGACGTACTTATCCCTCTTCATAGACGAGGAGACGAGGCCCAGAGAAGATAATGTATACAGGTCATAAGTCTAGGTAGGAGAAGAGGCAGAACACAAACCCCAGGGGACTTGACTATACCACCCTGCTCAACTGCTATTCAACACCCTCTTTCTCAGTACCTTCCCTGTGCTCAGCTATCTTGGCACTTCCGTCCACTACAAAGCAAGTGGCTGCAGGCGCTATGCATAACAAGCTCCACCTTGGTACTTACTCTATTTTCAAAGAACAAATCCCCAAATCAGCATCAGTTATCATGGTGACCCTTCCGGACACCTCTGCTGGGGTCACACGGTGGGAAGAGGAAAACACTAGACTCTACTCACCACTCCCTAAATCTCTGTTCCTCAGAGCTGCCCAGCTTCTAGCCAAGAGGTAACCTGGTTAGTGCCAAACCAGGTTCAGGAAGGTAGCTATCTATAATCACGTAGTTCACAACTCAGCACATCACAACATTATCGCTTCGTTTTGCTTTCTTTGGTTTCCATGGGGAACAGGAGTGAGTTTTGCTCTACAGCCTGAGGGTATTGTAAGGTCTTGTCATTACTTTCTTCCCTGACTCAAAGAAGATAAAAATTAAAATGATTTCAAATAGTATCAAGAGAGGGAAAGGGCTGGGTAGTGGTGACACACGCCTTTAATCCCAGCACTCTTGAGGCAGAGGCAGGCAGAAGTCAGTGAGTTCAAGGCCAGCCTGGTCTACAAGAGCCAGTTCCAGGACAGCTGGGGCTGTTACACAGAGAAACCCTGTCTTGAAAAAACAAAAAAGAAAAAAAAAAAAGAGGGGGGGAGGGGAAAGGACTGACAAGAGAAAGCAGTACCGACTTCAGTGTTTGCAGCTGGAGAAGCTGAACTCGGATTCTGACAGAATCTGAAGCTGGGCCATGGATTCAGAGGCTGTTTTAGGAAGACCACTCCACAAACCTAGCAAGAGTCACACAATGCTTTCTGCTCAGTCCTGTGGGTGTTTGCCTAAGTCAGGACCCAGGAATCAACACTAGGCCTCTCCATTGCATGAAGACACCACTGAGGTTTAAACCGGTGGCTTCTCTTCACACAGGGTGCATTTTCCTTCAGGAACACTGTTGATGGTCATACAAAGACATCATGGAACCCAAACCTCAGGGCTGAGAGAGACCCTCAGAGCCACATTGTTGCCGGGTTGCTTGGTTGTGTTTTTAGACAGAGTCTTACTGTGTAGCTTTGACTAGGCTGGTTCTCACTTATACAGATCAGGCTAGCCTTGAACTCCTAGAGATCCACTTGTTTCTGCCTCCTGAGTGTTGGGATTGAAGGCCACCTCTGGCCCTAGGCTCTTCTCTTATCTCACAGGCTTTCTAAGAACATTCTTATCTCTTACACCTTTGGGAGGTGTTCCCTAAGCAGCGCACTAAAGCCGAACAAGAGATGCAATGGTGGTGACCCACACACAAACCACCAGCTCCAGGAATTTCTCCTCGTGGCACTTTAGCCAACCAAGAAGAGATGTGACCCCAAGCTCCAGTCCCCATACTGAAAACACAGACAGTCTCAAGAAAAATGGCGACCCCTCTCTTTCCTGTGTGAACCACCCACTTCCAAATCATCCCATTGCCCCCAAGAGCAGCACGGAAATCCTGAGTGAAATATTCCATCCCCTCCCCGCCACCCTTCCTGCACACACAGCCGTGTAATCACTTCTTCTCGGTAACAAGCTCGTTAAAAAGCAATTCTGCCACCTCTCCATAAAGCACGCGCCAGAGAACAATGCAAAAGAGGAGATGCCAATTAATTACAGGATGATCACATCTAATGAACTCTGAAACCCTCCTGCTGCTGGTGACTTTGATAAAAAATCAGGGATGCTGGGGGGAGAGTGACTAGGGCCGTCCTGGCTACCAGGTACAGCCGTGGATGTTCTGAAATGTACCTCTTCAGCTTCCGTGTGGATCATACTCAGAACCATACTCAGAGATGCTAGTGTGGGGTACTAGGAATGTCAGACCCAGGTTTCCTCTTTTCAACCCTAGGTTCTCTGTGGGGTTAGCCTTGCCTCTGAAACCAGCCCCCTCAGCCAGGCAGTGAAAATCCCATGTCCTGTGCTGGAAGAACTTAAGACCTTAGAGTCAGAAGTGAGGCATTTCACTTCCCTCACCAGCTCTCCTGCCTGTGAGCAGGAAGGCAACCTCTTATAAGAGAAGCCCATCTCACCACAAGGGGAATATGTAAAAGAGGAAGAAATGACCTGCGGCCAACTTGTACCACTACCTGTGTGAGTCCTCTGGTGGGCCTTTAAGTGGGAGCTTTTTGTATAAACTTTCCGGCATCCGTTAAACTGACAGCGGTGGACCCTCTTCTTGTTTTCAGGGCATGTGTCAGCCCCTACCCCTCCTTGTTCACTGTCGCTCTGTCCACTCTTAACTGCGCCAGCTGGTGCCACGGCTGCGGCCGCCGCCACCCCTCCCACCTTCACTGAGCTGAGGGAAGCCTTCTTGGCCACCAGTTTCAACGTCACTGTGCCATCCACGGCTGAGAGAGTCTGTGAGGTTTTGACCAGATGGCGGCTGAGCTCAGGGGATGAGGGGGGCGTTAATGAGGTCACTGCGTTGAGCTGGGCCTGGTTGACGGCTGTGTAGCTGTCTAGGGAAGAGCTGGTTGGCTGGAGACTGAGGCAGGTCTCAGAGAGCAGCTTGTCCCGAGAGAGTAGAATGTCCACCGCAGAGCTCTTCTCGCAGATGGCAGCTTCCACTGGGAGCAGCAAGGGGTCTAAGCGCCGGAAGCTTTCCTCAATGCACGGGGGAGGAGAGGCATGGAGGAAGCAGTCCAAATCCTCACCAAAGGTCTCCGAGATCCGTCGGGGTTCCGTCTGGAGGTAGCGTTCCAACTCAAGGCATGTCTGTGGGGGAAGGAAGAAGAGAAGTAACCATCACAGGCAAAGGACAGCCGGAGGCAAACGGGAACTGCAGTGAAGTCTTTCACGGCCAACGTCTGAAAATGCTCTTGCCTATGAGTCTGATGCCTTCGTATGTACTCTTTGAGTCCTTCTGCGGAGTGCAGCAAGGCCACACGGATAACTTCAACTACTGTAGGAGACGGAAAACTGGATTCCCAAAAGGACTGCCTCACACTTGTGAAATCCACAGAACCTTAGCACCAACATGGTCTATTTCGACTCTATCAATTCAGCAGCTAAGATGGTCGAAGCACCACTAGGATTTGCCATGGAAGCAAGATGCAAACAGAAGCAAAGATTGTTCATGGTCCCAATACAATGTTCAAGACAGACTCGAACAAGTTACAAAGCTAAGTCAACTTTACAAGCTGTGTTCTACACATATTTAATCAAAGAGGCAACTTCTGGAGCCGTCAGCCAGAGCCAGCCCTGACTTGAGTCTGGATTCTATGACCACAGGGAATGGATATCAGTCTACAAAATGTCTATTATAAAATCTTGAAGATGTAAGACAAAACCTCTATTGTTCTTAGTACATTATAACAAATGCAATTACTCTCTACTATGTAGGAAGACACATGAATCTCATTACTATTGCTTGGTATCTCTGACTGTCCAGCAAAAATAAGTTCAAAGACAACAGTTAGGACCTATAAAAGGTACCATGTTTGGTGGTGCATAATTTTAATCCCAATACTCAGAAGTCAGAGGCAGGAAAATCTCTGAGTCCCTGGCTGGCTTGGCTTAGGCAGTGAATGAAAGACCTATGAAAGATAGAAGATTATAAATCATAAAACTTTCATAAAAATCATAAAAAAAATAGCTTTTGCAAATCTTTGACCAAGGTGCTCCTAAGTCCTTGAAAGATGGTAGGAGTTCTTTCATGGCAAAAATAAGTTCGCCTTCCAAAGTTCTCCTCAATTTCACCATTCCAGACTCTTCCATAAATGATCTCGCTGACTAGCACACTCACCCCACCCCCACTCCTTCTTCTAGCGCTAACGGCAATAACAAATGTGACTGTTGCAGACTTTCTGCCCCCACAGTGCTTCTATTCCACCAGCGTTCGTGAGGTGCGGCAGTGTAAACAGGGGCGCACCAAGAGTGGCGTGAATTCACAAAGTGAGGTGACTGCAAGTGCTTCTAAGGTGCTGAGAGGTGAGTGAGGAAGGAACTCTCCCTTCTAACGTGGAGTGCTCATCACGGAAGGTTTACTAAGTTCTGATATTTCACTGCCAACCGCACAACTAAACGGCTCACATCTTCCAGGTACTTTATGTTAGAAACAAATAACCCAATACTGCCACCTTCTCAGATCTAGAATTTCTATTACCTTGCTGGAGCCCTTTTTGAATTTTATGCCTAAATATTTTCCCCTCTCTTTCTCCACCTAATTGCTATGGATTGTTACCTTCTTTCCACTGCCAATGCCCTCAGTCAGCGCTCTAATGGATTCACTTCTGTGTTATAAAACCTTAATCTTAAAACTATTAAGTTCCTCCTCCCCCACCAGGGACAGTGCTGGGCACCCAACTACTCTTGCTTTGGTCATTCTGTCTCTTCCACTTTTCAAAAGTCAGCTGCCCAAGTAACTCTCCTACCCAACACCTAGTGAAGTTTAAAAACCCAAACACACACACACACACACACACACACACACACACACACACACACGGGAACATAACTGTATAGTTCCCCTAGGCGAGTGTATTTGTCATCTACATCTGTGTGCTCCTCTTATCCCTCCAGCACCTCATGCACATGGTTTTGTTACGCTCACTATTCTACAGCTGTTTCTGTGGAGACAGCCATCATCACGGGGAACAAGTAAAAGGTATGCTGATGTCCAGATATTAGGAGATTTTTCTAGATATCTATTAGTGTTTCCTGATTTCATTTCTTTGTCATCAAATAACAGACTGTAGCTATCAAGCCTTTTAAGTTTACTGAGGTTTACATTACAGTCAAGAGTACGGCTCATCTTGCTGAGGCAGGCAGTTTTAGAAATGACCACTAAAAGATGGCCCTGGGTGTACAAGCAGAACGCCTCTTGCCCTTTTGCCCAAAGAGGAGACTCGGAACGGTCCAGGTAAAAATCAGCTGAGTCATGGGTTGCTGAATGTCCTGGGGTAGCTCTCTGTCTCCTGTGCAAGGATTACTGTCACACACTTAGTGTCTGGGTCTATACGTGGAGCGTTCCTAAACTCTGTCAACTTATATAGTCTGCAAAGACAGGGCTCACTAGAAAAATACTTGTTCCGTGGACGGGGGTAAAACTAAAACTAGCTAAGCCGGGAAGATCCTGTGATCCCAGAAGACGAGGAAGTGTAAAGGAAGTGGGGTGCAGTGAAGACATCCATGCTTCTCACTTACAGAAGTGAGGGGAAATTTTATAATGGTAACAGATTACAACCCAAATAAATCAAAACCTCACACTACTATAAACGGATTATTAAATAAATAAATGGAGGGGAAAGATCGTTTTTCCCTTATATGAGATGACAAGTATATGGTTGAGAGAAAGGTTGACAGTAATTAGAACCCAGCTTGAGGCAAACAACAAAGCAGTAGCTATACCAAGTAAGACTAATCAACGGAGGCTCAAGATGAGAGGAGAAAACATAAGCAGCAAGGTAGCTGTCCTCTTAAAGTTTCTCCCAACGAGATGTTAAATCCAGAGACAAAAATGATAACTTCCCAGTGGGGAAAGCTGGCAGATAGCACCTGAACCACTGTTTATAGTTAACATTCTTGTGACAAGTCATATTGTAGCCCCTGTATGATACACTCAATGGGGTACTACAAGATTCTGTGGTATTCCTACCAAAGATACATAAGCCTAATCTAATTATGAGAAAATATGAGACAAGCCCAAATAGAATCCATTACACAAAACAACTGGCCAGTTACAAATGGCATGGTCATAAACTATAAAGCAAGATTGAGAAGCTATCACAGACCAGAAGAGACGAAATGATATGATACTTTAAGTATAATGGATCTTAAACAAATAAAATATTGGGAAAATAATGCAATTCAAATAAAGTATATAAACTAGCTAATGGTATTTTTCCCAATGAAAATTTCCTGGCAGTGATAATCAAACCGTAGTTAGCTATATTGTAGAAGAGGGGAGAATGAAATTGGCAAACATCAGCAAGCTGATATCTCTAGGCTATAAATCTGAAGAGTGTTCATATGTCTTTCTCTATTCCGATGACACTTCAGCCACCAAACTCCATGTCTGGGTCAGAGACGTCAAGTTTAATGACACGAATTATGCCCGTCTGCTACCTCACCTTGGTGACAGAGGCTTCTTGCAGCCTGATCTAACAACACAACTTAAGGCTCGATCCATTGCATCAGCCTGAATCCTGAACAAGCCATTAATCTCAGCAAAGGGAGAGCCAGTTCGCAAGTGCTAGTGATTTCCTTATGAACATAGAGTCACAGACGAGCTCCGTGAAGGCTGTGATACCCAATTCTGAAGGGCACGGCTTCTCTGCCCCGTCTCCGAATAACAATCCCTGGAGCGGCCTCTGAAGCTATCACCCTAAAAGCTCCCTCATGACCTGCTTCATGCTTTCCCAGCCCCTTTGCTACCGAAACAAGCTTGTTAAAGGTAACAATCCAAGACCTGGCTTTAGAAACAGGAAGAAGGAGAATGGGCTGGGGAAAGGGCTCCGCGTGAGCAGGTGCTGCCATTCCTGATGATCCGACTTCCGAGTTAGAGGCCCAGAACCACGTGTAGAAGGAGGGAGCTGATCTCTACAGGGGCTCCTTGACCTGAAACTCCCTACTTTGTCTCTGTCTCACACCATGCAAATAAACAATAGAAAATGATTTCAAAAAGATTTCAAACCCGTTACAGCCATAGCCTCTTGTTCTATGACAAGTTCCAGAAACCAAAGTTGAAAGAGAACAAGAAAATTCCAGGCCTGCAGCACACAAGCCTATCAAAAATCTCCTCACTGGCAGTAAGCAGTTCCTGTCATGGGTTCAAGAAAAATGTAAAGCACCTGGGTATATGATGTCAAAGTCACCAAATGGCTTTGTTCCACTCTGCCCACTACATTACAAATTATACCAAACTACCAATCCATTACCACCTCCCGCCACGCCTCCCTGAAGGGTTTTCTCACTCATTTTTTTCCTGGTTACTTTCCCTCAAGTTCACAGGCTTGATGCAATCTTTCACCCTCTCTCCCACTAATCTTTCTTCATTCGAATCTCAGCATGGAGTCCATGTCCCACAGGAAACGGGGTCTTCAAAACGGGGTGCTGAGGAAATGTGCCGACTGCCAAATGTTGAAAGACTCTCCTTCCCAAGTCTGGGCAATGATACGTATCTGCAAAACCAAATCTAAGTGTGGACAGAGTGGCGGGATGTCTGGGCGCTTACGATTACGATCATAAAAGCAAGAAGAGCAGGCTCTAGCCTAGGTTCCCCGGGATCGTCCCCTTTCAAACCTTTTAGCCCGTAAAAAGTTTTCATTTTTATCGTTCATCTCAATTTGAACATGAGACAACGCCATAGGTGAAACACTTTTGTTACTATTTAATAACTATGGCAGAACAGGTATTCCGGACTCTGGATCCATGTTTATTCAAGTTATTAAGTTAAATAAAAAAAAAAGTGGAAAATAAATTGCATTTTGCTAATGATTTTTTTCTGGAATAATGCAAAGTCAAAGAAATAAAAGGCCAGGAATCGATACGTAATTTGCTAATCAATCACTGGTCACTTGTGGTCTTCGTGGCAGTTGTCCTCTGCCATCATCATCAGCCCATCTGTCTCACCTAGAAGGGTCAAGAGTTGAGCCTACACAGAGATAGGACAATTTCAGGCAGAACACATAGACGCAAAAAATAAATGGAAATATAGACTTGCACTTTTTAAACATACAAAGTCAGGCTTCCTTTCAGATCAGCCTTTGACCTGACGCTGCTGTTGAGAAAGGTAATGAGTGGCAATGATGGGGCTCCTGGCAAGGAAAGGGTGAGCCGTTTGTTCCAAGCAAGAATGTTCACCCAGGTAATCACACACAGGTGAACTGCACTTGGCTGCCCATGGGAACCTCTTTCTGCCAATTATTAGATGCGGTTTTGCCACGTGCTATTAACCACGGTGCCACAGTCCCTAAAGAGCCTCACAGGGACAAAGCGGGGAAGCAACCGCTTGCTTTCTCCAGGGACGGGCCTAAAGCTCACTTTGTGTGTGTGCTCTGAAATCTTCAGACACATCCCAGAATGGAAATTCAGCATGGTACCAGACAAGCTACTGATGGGCGTGGACACTTCTAAAACCTTCCTCCCGGGGAATCTGAGCATGTGCGTATGCTTAAACTTTCTAGCAAAAAAGAAGGACTCATCCAACTCCTGAAATCAACAAAAAGATTTACAAAGATTGATACGGATGGGAACTTCATGGCTTTGTTCTCTTCAAAGAATGATAGGATCAAAGTTGCTGACATATTTCTACTCTTTTAAAATTAGGTCAGCACTGAAAGATGGAAAAGGAACCAGAGGTTTGGTACCATCTTTCTCTGTGGCTAGAGGAGGAGAAGCCACCACTGACTAACCCAGTAAGCCTGAGGAAGAGTTTCAACTTCCTTCCAAGCACTTGAAAAGTCCACTGCCTCAACATTTTAAAGCTGATTGAGAAAGGGCATAGTCACACTGAGAATACTTTAGGACAGAATGCGCATAGGAACGGATGTCACTGTCACTAACCCACCTCCTACAGCTTAAGACAGTCACTCCCCCAAGCCAATTTTCACCTTCTTGATTTTTATTATCAGCACATTAGGGTAGGATGTTGGAAAGGGAAGAATTTGAATAAGCAAGAATACAGTATAAGCAACAATCTCTTACTGCATGTTTTAGCTAGCAGGTTAAAAAGAAACCAACAACACATCAATAGCACACTACATAGGTACAACACCATTGCACACTGCTGTCAGAACTGCTGAGCTCCACAAAACAACCAGGGAACTATAGGAGATGCAAGATCACATTCCTCCTGGCTCTTTCTCACATCAACTGGTTGCTGGGAGCTGAAACCCAATTAAAGCATCTCCCTCTAGTAATTTCTAAATTCTGAGACAATGTTGTGAAAATTAATTTAATTCCAAATAAACATGAAAGTTAGGAAATTTGTATCAAAATGTCTTCAAGGGCTTCTCCTCCCCCAAATGATTTCCAACAGATAAAGAAAACATTTGTTTGTATATGTTTCCCTGGGGAAGCCAGGAAGGAAGGAGAGGAACATAAAAGCTTGGGAAGAGGATGGTGTCTTTGAAATTACTTTTCCTGGGTACATGATGTGCAGCATCCTCAGATACCCCTTTCATCTTCCAAGGGATCTTTAGTTGTGATGCAGAAAGCAAACCATCCAAAACAACTCAAGTCCAAATAAAATACTAACGTCAGGCACTGCACGAAGCCGAGCTTCGGGGTCTAGGAGAAAGACTGGGTTTCCACCTTCTCCAACTTGGAATGCCTTTCCCTGCATCAACTAGGAATGAGATGGACCAAGCACACACAGAACCTCTAAACTTGGTTCTGCCTTGTTCTCATTCGTTCTCAGAACACTTGGAAACGGGTTTGAAAAGCAAGTGAAGTCCATGGATCCTCCGCTAGCCCTCAGAAAGGCTGCGCACTGTTCATTACTCAAGGAACAAAACTAAATCCCAGCGCTGGAGTGATTTAGATGCTAAGGCTCTGGGATAGCTAGACAGAGAAGACACTTAGTTTCCTCTGTCCGTCTCTTCCAACCAAGCCACCATGTAGGGTCAAGCCGGTGAAAGCACTGTTTGCCACAAAGCTAAGTTTCAGTCCCAGATGTAGTCATTCTTACATCTGCATGGACAAAATAAAACCTGTGCCTTAAGAAGAGTCAAAGAAAATGACTCCATATACTGCTGTCAAGAGCAATGGACGAGATCTGAACATTAAACAAGACCCCCCCGAAAGGGAAAGCCCTACAGGAAAGGTCTATTATGGCCGGAGACTGGGCTAAGCAGCTCCGGTTTGGGAAGGATGGCGTCTCAGAGCCCCAGGCCGAGGAGGACTCTTCCCCACTGATGGTGTCCCAAGAACAACGGTGAGCCTGACGGGGCTCAGCTTCACCATTCAGTTCCCATAAAGAGCAGTTTTCTTGACGAGTGCTTGTGTCAGGCAGGGCCTGATGCTTCAGAAACCTGTAATTATTCCTGGCTCCCCACCCCCACAGCCTCTGCACCTGTGCCAGCCAGTTCAAGGCACCAGCTGGCCATGTCTTGCCTCCTGCCTCTTAAGAGATGGGGGGGGGGGGGGAGATCACTGAAAATCCAAGCTTATGCTACACACTTCCTCCAAAATGCAAAAACAAAACAAAAAATTTAAACCCACCAACCTCAATCCCTTCCCCCACCGTGCCTTGCCAAAAGAAACAAATAAACATTAATTGGCTAGAGTGCTCTCATTCAAACGAAAATGACTGAAAAACACAGTAACGGAGAAAGGTCTGACAAGGGGTTATTAATCCTGCTTTACGGCTCGCTCATCCGCACCCCACCCGTTCCCATTAACCTTGTGTACACACGCACACACCCTCCACAAACTCCCTGGGCCCCTTCACTCTCAGCAACCAGGATGCGAACATGACATCATCCCCCTTCCTCTCCCAGAACACTCCACAGCCTGACTCAGGCTACTGGGAATTTTCTCTTCCTTTTTTTCTTTCCTTTTTTTTTTTTCCACAGACTTCCTCTTAGGCCATTGTTACGTCCTTCTGCACTGGGTTAATTAACCATGCTCTTCCACGCACACATGCACGCACGCACACACACCATCGCACACACACACAGCATTCTCCTATCCCTCTCACTGCTTGAATTTCCCAAGAACAACAGGTTCAAAGCCCACTGGGGCTTCTCAGTGGCAGATGATCACAGAAGACACTTTGAAAATACAGCTTCCAGGAACGTCTGGTGCAGAGTGTTACAGACAATGCAGGGAACAAGGAGGGTGCTGTACTCCCCAGGCCATGGAAAATGGCAGCCAAGGGCACAATGAAAGCAAGCTCTGAGCTGCTTTTCTTGCTCGGACTGTTGTCATTTTGTGTAATTGTATGCCCGTGGAATCGATTTTGTAAAATATTTAAGATGGCCGCGTGACGGAGCAACCTTAACCTCCCTGCACTCTGCGCGCTCATCCACTGGAAGAATGGACTGAACGTCTAAAGTAGGCAGAGCCCTTGAAATGGGACAGACAAGACTGAAAGTGCAGCCCGCATATGGAGAGCAGGGTCAGAAGCACGAGACATGGCTCAGCACTGATACCATAGTGAAGGGAAGGGTTTGGAGAACCTAGACGGTGTCCTGAGACACGTCTCTGAGCAGGAACTCAGAGCCTAGACTCTCTGCAATCCTCTTTACAGAATGCTATGATCTTGTGTTTCCTGCCTCCACGTGGCTGCTAGCTTCACCAATATCTAAAATGTAAATTCCTGACTTGTGACCTGCCCTCGTACACTTGTCTAATGCGTGACGGGTGGGTGGGTAGGTGAATGAATGAATGATTCACCTGGATTCATTGGAAAAGCCATCAGTGACCGCATTCTGGGGAGGTAGGAGTGTGATAAATGAAAACCGCTTCAGTGGGAAAAACACAAGAGACAGGGTGGGTGGTCGTCCCTGCTCCTGTTTCTCACGAAGCTTGCACTACAAGCATCATGTCTGTTTCAGGGCTTTTGAGGATAAAATTTATATGTTTACAACACAGAAAAGAAAAACCTCACAGTCTAAGCTGAGGTGCAATTTCATTTCATGGGGTAGGCCTGACAGAAGGCGCCTGGGCGGAAGAAACGTCCATTGCCTTCACAGACTTGCCACCTCCTTCTTCTCTTGCTCTAGAAAACATCAAGAGAAGAGTAGCGTGGACAAGTGGACACCGCGCTCCTCTTGTTTGTTCTGTGGCTGTTCCCCACCCCCACTCCCACTGATGAAAAAACCCGAGCCTGAGAATCTGGTTCAGGATTTCCTTTCTTCACCTGGTCCCTCAGCTTTCCCCAAGCAAGGGCTCATCTGCTTCTCTACAAGATGCATGAACCACGCGTTCAAACTCCCCGCCCCCCCCCACCACAAACTTCTGCAAATAAGCCACCGCCACCCCCTGCTTCTTTCCTACACCTTGCTGACCTGTCTTTCCCCCACCCACTCCTCTCTCTTCCACTCATTACACTCCTCAGGTAGACACAACTCCCCTTATACCCACCCTCCCACTACCCAGAGCGTGGGCTCCTGTCACGGTTCGGTTCACCGGTACCTACACAGACAGGCCTGCTGTGCCCTGCCTTGACAAACCAGCTCCGAAGTCCCCCATCCACTCATCTCCACTCTACCTTGTTTGACGTGCAGTTTAGTGTTTTACAAAGTCCTGGACTGATCTCAACTCATTTACCTACCTTCCTTTTCCTACAAGAACAACAGATCCAGAGAGTAGAGGCTGAAATGTACCAATAAATCCCCAGCACCCAGCAAAAAATGTCTTTTAACCCCACCCCCAAAATTGGAATAGTTGAATGAATAAATGAAGTTATGTCTTAACTGGGAATTTTATTTAGACAACCCTTGAGGTGATCTCTCGAGCTTGGAAATCCATCCCCAAATGCTGTCATACTGATCTGACAGGTTCCACCATTTCACCTAGAAGCTAACTGCTGATTCACACCCATCAAACAGGATGGAAACAGTCTCTCCTGAAGACAAAGTCTCCTTGGGCTGCTCAAACCTGCCCATTCTGGACGGATGCAAACACCAGCCTGTTTCCTCTCAGCAGGCCTTATTGCATCATGTACTTCAAGTGCCACTCAGGAGAAGAAACCCACCCCTCTCGGCACCTGCGTGATGGGTGCTTATTAACTGTTGTCCTGAGGGAACTGGGTAACGACTGAGAGAGGCTCAACCCACTTTCTACCAGTTATTCCCATTTCTGCCACTTAATGGGATGTCCACAACAAAGGTGACTCTAGTCACTCGGCCTTCAAAGCGCGGATGCTTACAACAATCTAGTCTCAAGGATTAGCAGTTGTATAGCCATCAAACGTTAAGTCAGTCCTTCCACAGAAAAATCCATTCAAACCTAGAAGTCTCCAGGAACTACCATTTTCTGTCGTTTAGCGCACTTCCATGGGTGAGGGCCTTCGAAATCCTTTTGTTGGCCCATTTGTCCGTCTTTCCCATAACTTCCAAACATAGAAGCATTTCATTCCTCTCTGTTCCTTTTAAGAATTTTACATAAAAAGATATCTCTACTGAGAGATACTATTTATTTCAGGTCATTATTTCACGGGTACAGGCTCTCAAACTTTGGAAGTAAGCCAAAATTCAATTAACAGGGGATGGTGTTTGAACCGGCAAGAGCCGAAGGTAAAAATATTGGATAGGATCTGTGCAGCATTCCCTTGACTGTGTGTCTGTGTTTGCACGCACGCCACTGACAGCAAGCGTGTATTCTTTTTCATGTATTTTGGATGCCTCTTCCTAAAGCTGGCATTGTTCTGGGTCGCTAAGCTGTTCCATTTCTAATTCATTATGTTAGGCACTAGGAATCTTTCTTGGGCTGCCTGGGAGAAAAGAGAGGGTTTCCCATCATGTAATGAAAAGTAAAATTGTGTGTGGCCCATTTCTGAACCACGTGAAGATAGTGCAGGCTTCAAATGAACAATTCAAGCCATCTTGACAGGATGAATTCACTGCTGAGACCCTGAAGTTTGGATTCCAGTTACTTTGGCACCTCACTTAACCCTAGACGGCTTGACTGACATCAGATGACATGCACTTTCAAGCGACCAGACTCTCACTGAAGAAGAGACGCTAATTTGAATCATCACTGCCGCCCCTCTCCCCTTTGTTCCTGTCTGAACCAATTTCCATAGAGTTCCAGAGAAATCATCTGTCCATGCAAAGGGGAACTCCCAAAGGAATGAGAACTACATTAGCTGTGGAAGGGGGAAAATCTAATTTCCAATCCAGTTGCTTTGTTGTTTCAACCTCCAAGGAAGGTTGCTATGTAGGCACAACCCAAATTAAGTTTTAAAACATTACCATGCTAAAAAAATTAATAATAAAAAACTCCCCTGGGGGGGGAAAATGGCCCTTGGTACAAATCTCCTCATACAATGAAGGTCAGTGCCTCTAGAATTTGTGGGTGGTCTGAACCTTGAGGTCTCAATCATTTCAGCCAATAAAATAGTTAAGACTGTGCATAACCATTGAGGCCACTGCCCAGGACACGTACTGTTTATAGTGAATTAATTCTTAGTCAACAGCCATATTCATGGAAGAATTCTTAAGTTACTTTGTTGACATACCTCATAGAAACATATTCCAATGGTCCGAATTATGGATTTCTTTTTGGTATGACAAGATAAGCCAATGCGATTTCCTAGTGCTCACTCACTGGAATAAAGCTCACGGCAAGACACCAGGGTGACCACATCACTAATTAACCTGAACCACATACCGGAACATCACTGCTAATAAAACCCGCCTATAAAGAAAACATAGCTTCTCTACTGATAATCCTGGAATGTGGGCCCCAGTAGAGCCACTGCTCTAATTAAAGGGACTTTTGATGTTTTGTATGAATATCGCTGCACAAGTTTGGTCATACTTGGTTTGATCTTCGGTGACTTAAGCTCTTCTTGCACGGGACTTATTTTCTTGAACAACAACGATGGCATCTACACTCCCAGCGTTTGTTAGCGTCCTCATGAAGGAGAGGAGAGGATCTACAGAGTTCTCAAAAGGGCACGGTGAGATGACAACCAACGATTTACTGATTCAGAAATCTACAGAAGCCTTCCATTCCTCTAAACAAACCAAACAAAGCTGGCAGATAAGAAGCCAACTCGTAACTGTAACACAGGCAGGAGTAGGACTCTTCAAATTCAACCCATATGAAATGATGACTTTCGTTTTCCAAACAGAATTCATGTTCTGAAAGCCATCTAAAAGGCTTATCGGAGGTTTTCATAGTCTCGTAGCTGGGAGTCCCGTTGGGAAGCCTTGTAAGGCTACAAGGATTAAAATTCCAATGTATCTAGAACCCGACTTAGTAAAAAATTGGCATTTTCACAATTAAGCAGCCAAATCACCGATAAAACCAGAGACAGAATCAAAAGTTTTGGCAAACAACAATTAGGTTCAACAATTTTGGTCCAACCCTGAGCCTTCAACCTGGGATCTCAGTCTAAAACTTCAACATATGACATCCCTCAGAAGTTTTGGGGGAATAAAATTTTCTGATGAGGGAATGGGATCTTCTAAATCAGAAAAACCCACAGATCCTGAGCTTCATTCCAGAAGCTTTTGACTATATTTTTCTCTCATTTCTGATAAAACTGGGCTGGGTAGCCTTGGTTCAGAAAACACCCCATTATTACTCCATATCTGTCTTCTATGGTTATTCCACACTTTGGTGAAACTGCTGAAGGCAAATGGGATTTAGTCATTCTAATCTCTCAACTTCCGGCGTAATTTACTGAAATGTAAAGGAACAACACTAGTGAACATTGTTAATGTGCGGCCAGAGAAAACTTATACAATTTTTTATTAATGAAAACCAACATCACACATACACACATATTACTCTTCAAAATAGTGGTTCTTGGTTCCTTTTTTCCTTTTCTCTCTCTTCTTTAACACTGTGTGTGTGTGTGTGTGTGAGAGAGAGAGAGAGAGAGAGAGACAGAGACAGAGACAGAGAGAGACAGAGAGAGACACAGAGAGAGACAGAGAGAGAGAGAGAGAGAATGTGAATATGTCATGGCAGATGTGTGGAGTCTAAAGGCAACACATAGGAGTGGTGGCTGGTTCTGCCCTTCTACCACATTACCACGTTATGTCCTTGCCAAGTAAGGATTGAATTCAGGACATCAAACTTGGCAGAGAACACCTTTTCTCACTCAATCATCTCACTGGCCCTCTTGACTCATTTTTTAACACCAATATTATTAATCATTCACCCATATTTGTCTAAGAATCAAACAGAAAAGGCAGATAACAAAAGGAAACACAGGAAAAGAGCATCAAGAGGAGGAAAAGGGCTAGAGAGTGGTTTAGTGGCTAAGGGAGCTTGTTACTCTTCTAGAGAACCGCCATTTTGTTCCCAGCACCCAATCTGGTGACTCACAACTACCTGTGAGTCCAGCTCCAAGGAATCTGATACCCTCTTTTGGTCTCCTTGGCTTCCCCTCTACCACACACACACA
>NW_026067966.1:9920453-9960734 GCF_014885135.2 Alexandromys fortis | reverse complement strand
CTCCTCTCCCCCTCCCTCTCAAATCCAAAGAGCAGTCAGGGTTCCCTGCCCTGTGGAAAGTCCAAGGTCCTCCCCCCTCCATTTTATAGCATTTTGTATCCAGTCATTTGGTAGTAATGGAAAAGGGACAGTGTAAATAAGGATGAGCGTGGCTCAGATTGGATGGTGGTGGATCATCTCTGTTAGTAACTTTGGAGGAAGGAACAGCCAGACTGTCAGGAAGAGCTTGGTCTTTCAACTTCGGGACTTTTGAAAGCATGGAAAATCAAGGAAAATATAGGGGAAAGAATGCAGACCAGAGCCAGGAGAACTTCTACCAGACCCTCCTACTTAATTCACTGTGTGTCCCCCGGTGAGTCATCTGATCCTTACTCCCTGGTTTCTTTACCAAGAAACTAAAGGTGTTAATAAAAATGGACTAGCTATACATAATCCTTTTCAATACCTGAAAATCCTCTGGCTGTCAATATAATAAACTTCTTATGGCCAAATCTTGCCTGTCTGCAAGAAGCTAGGCACAAAGGAGATGGGATTTGCCACTCTGATCCCTCTGCATATAAAAGTGCCATGTTTCCAGGAACCTCAATGATAGCAACTTGAAACCACAGCGTCTACCCCATCTCCCAGACAAAGTCCAACTGTTACACTGTGGCAGATGATAGAATATTTCTGTGGATAGATGCTTGTAGCCATTAAATCCTCTTCCTGATAAATCAATAGTTCTCAAATACAAAGAGGGGCCAAGGAAAATAAGATGTACTCATGAAAGGAAGAAGACAGTCGAGAGGAGTAGGGACTATGGCCAACTGAAAAAGAGAAACATGGTCTCTGCTCGCTGGTCTCACCTGGGAAATGTAGACCCAGAGTTGACTTTCTTTTTTTTTTTTTTTAAAAAAGAAGCTTCAAATCCAATAAGGCTATCTGAACTCTCCTGAACATTTGAACTATGAAAAATTAGAGTGTACGAGATAAGCTAATGAGCCACAGGAGCCACACTGAGGCTTCCATTCCGAAAGAAAAGAGGAGAGGGGGAAAACTCCAGGCACATCTGTGCAGTTCTTTCCTGTTTGAGTCTTAGGGGAGTTACTGACCAGGAAGACCTGAACTTCTCTCCCCCAATTCTGAGGCAATACCCTTTGGAGAGAAACCCACTGGAAGGAACACAGAACAAGCGTCTTTGCACACTGAGATCTTGCTAACGCTCTTGCTCAGTACCCTTTGCTACAATCCCTATGCTAACAAAGTGTCTCAGTAAGAAGTATGAACTACAGAGATAACAGCATGGAATCCCAGGCAGGTACAACGATGACTCACAGCAGCCTTGAAGCTTGAAACTTCCTTTGGGCTAAGTATGGTGCTCGGCACAACTGGCGGTCATTCAATGAAATAAATTTTACATAAAAACATTTTCATATTTAATAAAATTATGTATTTATGAACTAGATGGCTGCACTTTAATATCTTATCTTCTCTGGTATTCTATGTACTTCTATATCTTTTAAAAACTAATTTCCCACATGTACACTCTGCAAACCAACAACTCTAACCTCTGAGCCCCCTACTGGACCCTGCCTATCCATCCCCCTCCCCACAAATGTCTCTGTCATGTCCATGTCTCTCTGTCTGGTCTTGTGACCCACCAGGTTTAATGAGGGCCATCTGTGTCTGAGAGTTTGGAGTCTGGTGGGCTCAGGAGAGGCATAATTAACTTAAAAATGAAGAATTTTTTTTAAAGATTTAGATTCATACAGCCATGTTTATTTTTCATCGCATGTTCCTCTGTGAGGTGACTGACTGAGTGAGACTCCCTGATAGGTAGGACCGGTCAACAGGATAATGATGGAGGACAAAAAAGGTTCTGGTTAGATGGTAGGTCGTGAGAGACAGGGATTGTAGCTTTTTTGCTCTGATAGTAACTCAACGCACACTTCGTGAGTTTCTACTTTCTGTCAGGGGATCCTGTAGCTCAGTACTTCACTGAAAATTGCCCACGGTATATCATATTGGTGTTTGTAACATGGTTACAAACATGGCAGTCAATGGCCCTTTTCCTGCTCCTGGATAGCCATCCGGGTCCAGCCAGGACATCTGGCTATGGAGCTGGGGCTGTGTTTGTGTTCAGAAACACAAACAATGGAAGGTGATCTTGTATATGTGTAACTAGTACCTGGGATAGATTCGTTGCTATGGCAACACAGAAAAGGAACCAATACATTGTTGCTAAACGGGTCAGTGAAAATGTTGTGACAGTGGCACATTTGAGGTAGACCTTGACTAATGAGAGAGACTTTGCAGAGTGGAGGGCAGAACAATGACATTCTTGAAGTACAGGCCACACGAGGGAGGGCCGGGAGCCGTCAAAGCTACACTGTGTATTTGCGGAAAGATGCCCCACCTAGGAGGTTCTGATGCACATGGTACATGATCAGGAACAGTGAGAAATATACCAGCAAGGCCCAGAAAGGGCCAAGGGCGATCAGCTGCAGGTCACACTGGTCAGCTAGTTTTCTCTGGTTCAGCTTTGCTGGGGCACTCACTGAAAGGGTCTGGCTGCTTCTCTAGGTAGCTGGTACCAACTCGGGGAAGTGGTATTTCTGAGGCTATGTGTCTTCACAAAGTCTTCTTAGGCATTGCTTTTCCAGATTTATACTCCCAATATAAAGCACACTCACAAAAAAGTGCAAAAAACAGAATCGAAAACAGGGTAAGAAATCAATACATATATGACCTCTATCCTAAACAGCTTAAAAAAGAAAAGAAAGGTTCCTAAACACAGCCCCAGTGAGCTAAGAAAGTCTCCCCACCAAACAACTATCTGATAGCCATTCGTTAGGTTTACCATATGTATAACACACACACACACACACAGAGGAAGGGGTGCTGAAATTAGATAATGAGAAAAACTTGTCCCCGACAAAAAGATTTTTCATACATTGAAACACTTTCCTTCAAAACCCTCAGAAAGGTTTTTGTCAAAGATCCAACCAAAGGTTCATGGCCTGAGCGTGTTTTTCTCTTTTGTAGCCTCTCACTGTGGATGTTTTTCTGGCTTTCTAAGCAAAGAGGAAACCTCTCCCATTCCTGTAGGCTGAGTTTGTGACCCAACTGTAGCAGCCAATGGCACTCACTGCTCCAGGGGGAGGGGGGCCTCCTCTGGATGTGGAGTGCAATCCAGATCTAGCCGGGACACCTGGCTATGGAGAGCTCTGTTAGCTACAGCAAGGGTTCGATGCTGGTCACCTAAGGAAAGCTCCAGAGGCAAGGATCCCTCATTTAGGACGGAGTGCTCAGGGATGCCAGAACTTTGAAATCCAGCTCTGTCTGCAGCTTCCAAACTGACAAAACCTGGAGAGAGTTGGAAGCAGCTCACCGCATGCTCCAGGCCCAGCCCCCACGTGCCCCCTCCCCCCCCCATGACTGCAGCTGGCAAAATCAATATAGCAGTATTATGGACTCTGCAATATCATGAGAGAGGGCTTTACCACTGTCTAGAAGGCAGAAGGGAGGGGCTGTCGGGTGCAAGAGAGGATACTGTCTACCCATTGAAGCCAAGGAGGCAGCGGCCCTGAGGGAGCAACAGAGTAACCCAGGGTTCCCTTAAAATAATTGTCTCCAGGCCCAAGTGTTGTCACCAAGAACAGCTACACCAAGCAAAGTCTAGCCCACAAACAGCAAAGTAGCTTCTTGAATGCCAAGGAGGGAAAAGTCATGCCGGGGGCTATGGCAAAAGTTTGAAGTGTATCATGCAAACACGATATCCATTCATTTACAGTCATAAATTCCTAAAGCATCCCACTGTCACTAAATATCTACTTGGATTTGAGCCACCTTCAAACACCAAAATGAATACTTTCCATTTTGTTCTGGTTTGTTTACCCCAGGAAAAAAAGCAGAGGAGATCCGCTAACCCCGCCAAAATGCTGGCATCACCAGGCTTGAGTCACTTCTGCTTTGCCTAGGGCTCTCAGCCTAGAAAAAAAGGTCACTTTCCCCTCCATGAGGGCTCATGACCCAATCCTAATGCCTCCATTACCAGGTCAAAACCACCACCAAAGCTCACAGGACGCAGTGAAATGAGACTCCTAACGTCTGCCTTCATGTGCAAGTATGTGCTGCCTCCCGACACCAGGCCTCGGTAGTACCAGTGGCTGCCTGTACACAGCGAACTGTCATGAAACATAAACAAATACACTTTCAGGTACCATATTAGTCCCCACACAGACCAAGCAAATGCCTCCTTCAGCTTCTCAGATTCTAGCTTTTGATTCTAAATAGAAGTTTGACCATTTCCTATTGAAAAGCAGACATTCTGTCTGTCTGCCTGCTGTTATTAGCATGGCTCTCCCCAGAAAGGCCTGAGTAGATCAGACTCCTGCAGCCTGCTCACAAACATTCGTATCCGTCAGCAGAGTAGATGGCATCCCGCTCATCGGGCCTCCAGCAGAACTTCAGGACCAGGACATTCCCCGTAATCTACATTCAGCAACAAACTACCGCCCCTGATGACCATGAACCACCTGCTCTGTATTTAGGGGCTCTGTTGGGACTTCTTTTGCCTGACATGATTTACTAAGTCACATAGGGACACCTACTAACTTTTCTTTTTTCTTTCACCTCCCCCCAACAAGGGAATTTTAAAAAAGCTTTAAACAACACATTGATTCAATGCTAATGACAACACTCAACTCTAGTATGCAGGAGGCTAATTTTTAGAATAACCCCCCAACATCAGACATTAAAATCTGTTCAAACACTATCTAAAATGGAGTGATATTTGTGCATAATCTGCAGACCTCTTTAAGTAATTTCTAGATTGCTTCGAACACCCTTTACAGTGTACGTGCTTTGGAACTAGCCGCCACAGTTGCTGTTTAGGAAAGCAGGGTATGGACGGAAGAAAGAGGAAGAGGCGTGTGCACATGCTCAGTCAGACATTACTTTCTCCTAAGTTTCGACTCAGCCTTGGCATAGACACAAAGTGCCACCATACAGAAAACATGGGGGGGGGGGGGACAAAACCTTCGTTTAGCAGCAGCGAACTCCAGCTAAACGCAGAGAAAGAAAATGAAACAACTTTGCAGATTCAAAATAATGAAACTCAGGTGTTCAAGAGTTGCTGCTAGAATTATCAAATATCTGTTCCCTTTTAGAGTCTTTCTGAGTAGTAACTATAAACATCCGGGGAAAGTTCTGGGAGGCCAGTTTTAGAAAGTTGGGTAGGAAAAGTCCTCGGCTATGTCAGATGTGTCTGAACCCCATCCACTCTTGGCCACACGTCCCTTTTCTCCTGTCCCAGGGATACTTCACGCTTCCATAGTTACTCTCCTCTCTTCCTGTTCCACTCCTATACACTACGCTCCATGGAAACAGCGACGATGCCCCTTGGTTCACTAGAGCATCCTCCACACGTAGCCCAGAGTTTATGTCCCTTGGTTCACTAGAGCATCCTCCACGTGTAGCACAGAGCTTAACTCTATCACTGAAGAAAGAGAAGGAAGAATAAAAGGAGGGGGGAATTAAATAGACGGGATGGAAGAAAACAAACAGAAGAGGAAGCCCGAGCTATAGCAGCTGTAGGTTAAGCATCCCCTGGCTTACACTGAACGGTGACCATTCTCGTGTGCCCTCCCATTGTTGGTAGACAAGGGACTCTTCTAGCAAGGCCGGCTGACTTCAGTAGTAGGAGTAACTGCGTTGATGTAAAGTGTCAAAGAGCAGGCAAGTACAAGGCTGGGAGGCCAGGGTTCTGGTCTTCTCATTGCTCTCTTTACACTACCTGCCCACTGAGGGTCCTGCTAAATACTCCTTTCATTTCCCTCCATTTTTTTTTTCTTTCAGGCAAAGTTATTCCCTAAGTCATTCCCTTGTACTTGCTCCATTCTGCCACTCTCTCCAATGCTAAGAGGAAATACTCCCTCTAGCCCTGCCCCTGAGCAAGGCCAATATCTGTTGGTACTGCTTTTCCTTTCCTCTTTCCCCTCAGTTCCCCTGCTTCCCTGAAACTTCCCTTCACACCCTCCCAGGAAAGCTGTCTTCTTCTGGTCTTCATTTCCCATCGAGACCTCCACTGATGTAAGGAAATTCTTTCAAGGTACCCTGGGAACTCAGCCTCCCAGAATTCCTTTTACTCCACTCACTGCTGCCCGAGAGAAAAGAAAACAGAAAAAGGAAAGAGGTCAGCGCACGGCTCAGCTGTCTTCTCCCAACCACACTCTACCTCTCCCTGGAGAGGGGCTGCCTTCTACCCGATTCTACCCCTATCATGGGCCAAGACACAGCGGTTCCACTGAAGCCCAGGTAGGACAGGGACTATTACACATCAGCCCACTGGGAGCTCAATTCTGGGCAAAAGTGGTTAGGCATAAAGAGGCTAGACCTAGAGTACATCTGATGGGTCTATATGCAGCTTCATCAATAACAAAGCTGGTATCTGACGCTCACCTGCCTAGCTCTCGCGACTACTCCATGAAGGCTACAGGAAGAGGAAAGATCCATCTATCGCCTGTGCTGAAAAAGCAGCAGGGCCTATTATAGAGCCCTCTTGATGGTCCAAACCAGCAAACCAAGTAAGAACCTTGCTAACACGTAAGACTTCACACACACACACACACACACACACACACACGAAAACGTGAGTGGTCCATCACTCCACTACCTAGACTGCTCTTTAAAACTGAAGAAGTAATGATCCCACAGGAAGACCAAAAGCATTCAAAGAGAGGAGGAAGTTATACAAAGTCCAAGTTCCCCTTTCTTGGGATTCTCTTATACCTCATCCCTTCCTCCAAACTATCATTCTGAATTCTCCTATGTTTTGTATTCAAATTGTATGTACATCAGCATCCACAACAGTTTTATTACTTTTCTTTTCTTGTTTATAGAAGGAAAGGGATTGGCTTTTGGGTTTTCATTTTATCATCTGAAACGTACAGAGGCTAGGGCAGAGCAGAGCCCCCATCCCCCACACGCCCCTGCTGGAGCCGAGCAGAGCCCTCACCCCAGTCCTTATTGCTCATAAACACGTGGTTTTCCTAGGCACTTCTCTCACCACACTCCTAAGAAATGCCTCAAAATAAAACAAGCTTTAGGATGGGTGTGTAGGTCTCACTGGAGAAGGCTGGGTAAAGGACACATGGGTCTCTTTGTACTCTCTTTTTGCAACTTCCCATGAGTCTATAATTATTTCAAAATAAAGTCTCCAAAAATGAGTGAGTCCGTGCTTTAAGGGGAAAGGCACAGTGAGGGGCCCCTCATGTAGGAGAAAGGGGACCTACTTAAGGAGAGCAAAGATTTTGAATATAAATATCACCACCCCTGGCCTGGCTACTTCTATGGTCCCTGGGTCAGGGCTCCTGGGACAACACCAGTCAGCTTGTGAACTATTTTAGGACATATTTGATCTTTTTTTGAAGAAAACTGTTTTCAAATGAAGTTAACTGTCATAGTTATAAGTTGGAATGCTGCTACTTAATCTGAATCACTTACCATTTTTTTTAATAGTTGAGCCTTTCTAATCCTCTCTTTAAAAAAAAATCAAAACTACACCTTCAATAAACACAAGTATTCACATTTACAGAGACAGGTGCAGCTGTCCAGATGAAGATTCTGACCAATTCAAACCTCAAGCATTCGATGGCCACACTTCTCTGCAAATCATATTGGTGGCAAAACCTAGCAATGTGTTCAAGTGTTCTGTTACATTCCTGACCCCAGAAGCAAACTGCCCCTCTGGGAAACTGAGTCAAATGTATGCCTAACAAATCCCTAGAGAAGTGGTCAGGAGGCTGAGGAATATCCCTGCCCAATTTCGCCTCTCCTTCCTCATGGAAATTTAGAGCAGAGACTGTCGGTAGCTGTGAGCTGTCAGAGACCCCACTGGACTCTACTTCAAGTCTGCCTACTGAAGCAGACAGACCAAGAAAGTCCTGGTAGATGGTACCCCTGCCCAATGTCACCCCGAAATGCAAACTTTCACTTTGAAGGGACACAGAGGCACAAAACTGCACAAGCCTAAAAGACAGATAAACTAAACACCCAGTCCGGGCCCAGCCCACAATGTTTATTTGAACATTCAATATTTTCATTCTGCCAGTGTTTTAGATAGAAAATAAGCAGGAAACGACAATTCTTAAATTCTAGCTCTTTTTTGCTGTGTCTTGATTTTTTAGCTTCTCTTGAAATCTGAGATCTGTCAGCAGATTTTGTATCCCCCATAGCAGCAGCAGCTGGCTAGATCTGGTGCTTCCCCCTCAGATGCCAACATTACCACCTCTCCATTACCTGCCACTTAACTCCAGTATCCACTCCCATGGCTCTTTGTATTTGCTAATGTCTCCTTCACCTTTCTATCCCCGATCTGTTCTCCATTCTCCAAATTCTTGGTGCTCTTAGCACGTGTTACATACCCAGTCTTCACCTGGCCCCCAATGCCTTAGTTTTGCTTATAACCACAAGGAAAAAGGAAATGTCCCAGTGCGCCTCCTGCTCTACCTACAGCACTATGAAAATCACCCATTGAGGGCTGACACCAGCCTCTCCCACATACCGTCTAGATGTGTCGGTTTCTTAGACAAGAATGAGAAACTGGAGTCAACCAGGTGGCTCGCTGGGTAAAAGCACTTTATGCAAAAACCTGGTGATGACAAGCTAAGAGCACAATCCCAGAACCCAGGTAAAGGAGGAAGGAGAAAACTGACTCCAGAAAACAGTCTCATGACCTGCACAGGGGCGCGATCTCTCTCTCCCCCCCTCACTCCCTCCCTCTCTCCCTCTCTCACACACACAATAATAATAAAATCGCTTAGAAACCTCGTAAAAAGTAGTAAGAAATTAGCGAACCATGCTTTGGTTGCAGGACACTGAGACATCAGTCTCCAAATCTACAGGAAACACGCTCTCTGCTGGCCAGCTTTCACAGCGCCAGAAGAAGCTATGAAGGCAACTGGTAGAGAAAACTTCTTCAACGGACTTACCCAGTGGTGGACCCTGAATGTTACAAAACCCGGCCTAGCAGGATGCATCTTGGATTATACCAATATATCCAGCAAGATGTATTGGTGGCATGACCGTTATGGAGGTAACCAACCACTTTCCGCTTGGATGTGAAACCCATTCACAAGAGGAAATCCATGGCTGATACTGCAAATGTAGCCAAAGGCCCACAGCTGAGGAGGTCACAGACCTTCACGCAGAACTGCTGGTGTTGTTTGGGTAAATGCTCACGCTGTCAGACTGCTTTCTAAATCTTTCTTTATACCCATGGACGAGGTAGCTCTGCATTTTCACTGCCAGAAGAGCTTCGTCACTGGGCAGCAGTCACTACAGTCGCTTAGACCTGGTCAAAGAGCTGCAAATGAGTGACTGTGGAGTGCTGTCCTAACCTGGGCCATCAACCTGTCACAAACCTAAGGTCACCTGAGAAGAGAGTCAGATGGGCCTGTGGGCATGGGAGTGTTTTCTAATTGCTAGTTGGTATAGGAGGACCCAAGCCACCGTAGGAGCTTTACATCTAGGCAAGCAGGTGATGTGGGAGTGTCATATATCAATCTGTTGATTTCATTGGTTAATTAAATAAAGAAACTGCTTGCCCTGATAGGTTAAAACATAGGTGGGAGGAGTAAACAGGAGGAAGATGGGAGGAGTAAACACAATGGAATGCTGGGAGGAAGAGGAAGTGAGCTCAGACCCGACAGCTCTGCTCTCTGGAGCAGAGACGCCATGCTCAGCTCTCCCGGGTAGATGTGAGATAGCTCTGCTCTCAGAGACACACGCGATGAAGCTCCGACCCAGGATGGACATAGGCTAGAATCTTCCGGGTAAGCGCACCTTGGGGTGCTTACACACATTATTAGAAATGGGCTAGTCCAGGTGCGAGAGTTAGCTGAGAAGAGGCTTGATATAATGGGCAAGCAGTGTTTAAAGGAATACAATTTGTGTGTTGTTATTTCGGGCATGAGCTAGCAGGTGGCTGGGGTGCTGGGGACGCAGCCCCGCTGCACTTATTTCAACAAGCAGGCCTATATAACAAAGGTAACTGAGCGAGCAGAGAGAGCAAGCTAGTAAGCAGCACTCCTCCACCGTCTCAGCTTCAGTTCCTACATCCAGGTCCCTGCCAAGGCTTCCCTTGATGATGGACTATAACCTGGGAGCCATTTCCAAGCTGGTTTTGGTCAGTGTTTTATCACAGCAATAAAAAGCAAGCTTGGCCAAATGCAGAGTTCTATGCATCTATATCAACCCCCCAAGACTTAGGGAATATCACAGGAAGGGAGGAGAAAGAACGTAAGAGCTGGAGGATGAGGAAGGGCTGTGGAATGCTGTCTCCTGGGCACGGCAGGACTGCGGTACACATGCACTCAGAAGCTACGGTTGCCTGCATTCCAGCATGGCATTCCAGCACGCAGGAGGAAGTGCTTACCAGACACCCGGCCCTAGCTGAGGAGCTATGGGCAGCTGACAACAGGGGTCTTTTCTTCTGGAGTATGGCCCCTATCAGGCTGTCCATTCTCCTGTGTGTGGCCCCACCTGCACGTCCAGCAGGCAGCACAAACTGAACTCACAGAGTTACTGGTAGGGCATGAAAGAGGGAAGGGGAGAGAGACCTGAGAGGAAGTAAATTGATCGAGATATGAAATTGACAAAAAACACATTAAGTGATATTAAGAATTGATGGAATTTCTTGTCTGTGAAGGATATTAAATGATTTCTGGGGAAAAAAAAGTAAACCATGCTAAAAGCAACACCCCATCCAGAGGCATCCCTTTCTCCATAAGCACTGTCATTAGTTGAGCTTTTGGGGTGCTAGACTATCATGATAAAAGGGGTCCCCAGGCATACCTCACACCTGGCCATGCCTTCCCATCTAGGAAATCTGAAACTATCGAAGAAGCCCTAGAGCACTGTCCACTATAGATACCGCACTCTGGCTACATCACAAGTAACAGGAGGCTAGAACATCTCTCACAGAGACCTAGAAGTGACATCCCTTCCCAGTGCTTGGGAACACAGACTGAGAATGTCCTTAGTAACCGACACTTGATTCTCAAAGCCCTGTCAGCACGAGACCTGTCCTGAACAGCAGACAGGCACGGGCAGATGTCATGGCCAGTACAGTTAGTTCGGACGTGACGTCCTTCCCTACCTGCCGCAACTCCATCCAAGGTCAACGTGGCCCTATTGGAAAACTCGTGCTCCCTTCCTGCCTTCATTCTTCCCACCAAGGTCGTCTCCGGCTGAGACAAGAGGCCACATTGAATACAGCCACACACGGCTCTGTGCCTCACTTCTACAGTGGTAGAAACTTGGAAGACTCTCAGAGAAACCACATCGGAGGTCCCAGTAAGCCCAGGACCTCCTATCCAGGTAAGCCCCCATCTTCCCATCACAGAACAGCATGTGACAGTTCATTGTCAATGAGTCACTTAGCCACACAGATCCACTTTCAGACACAGAGCTCTCTCTCTCCCACCCTCAAACCTAGCCTTTCTTCATCTCTGCACGCTTCTACCAGACAGAACGTGAGCACGCACACACAACTGATTTTAAATATGTCAACATATTTTAATGATAAAAAAATGTGGTTTAAAGGTCAACAAGAAGCATTAGCTCAAGGCTTGAAACCAGTCACCCCACCAATATCCAGAAAACATAGTCCAGGGCGCCACGTGATGCGTACAGGGTGATCACATCCGTGTGTCATCTGAAGACCACAATCCTATCATTACAATGCCCGCACTGCATAAGGGAAAAAGAGCTTGACGATTTGTTTCCGTTTACACTTCCGAGACTGAATCCCTCACCTTTTCCATGTCCTACCACTTGGGTCACCATCACACACTTCTATAGCAGACCTGCTGGAGCACCGTTCCTCACTACAGCCGCGCGTGTTTCAGAAGTTTTTATTGCTGGGCAGTAGTGGCGCCCACCTTTAATATCAGCACTCGGGGAGGCAGAGGCAGGCGGATCTCTGAGTTCAAGGCCAGCCTAGTCTACAGTGTCCAAAGCTACACAGAGAAACCCTGTCTCAAAAAAAAAAAAAAAAAAACCAAACAGGCAAAAAAGTTTTTATTAAAAATAGGCGCTCATGTGGGAAATCATAAAACAAAAATGATTACTACAAGCTTGTAACTGAATGTCTGCCAATCAGATGTCCTGGATCTCGAACTTCTTCATTTAAAATAGTAGTAATAGCATTGGTAATAAAATCAAAAGAAAGGAACAAGAAAACAGGGGAGGGAAGGATGGCGAGGCTAACGGCAGGAGCTACTCCAGCGCTGACCTTGCTCGCATTAGAAGGACAGAGAGAAAGCTGAAGGGGACGCGAAAGCTGTCCCCCAAGGTGGCGCTGTGTTGTCTAGCACCACACTCACACCCCAACCTGCACAGCCCACCCTGGCAGGCACTGCTCTAAGCAGGCCGGCCCACACCACACACTGTGCTAATATGCAAATGTGTTTATATTACTGCACAGAGGGCTCACAATTCTTGAGAGACCAATCCTGGCTTGGACTTAATGGCCCCTAAAGCTCAGCCAGGTTATTTGCAAATTGAGAGGGAGGAGAAGAGATGCCCATGAAATGTATAGTGCTCTTGGACTTCTAGTCCTCACAACTCTGTCTTTCATGACCCAGAGGCGGGAGGAAAAGGTCAGCAGGCACGTCTCGGGTAGAGCAAAGGGCCTGCGTTCTGCTTCTCTTCTGCAGCCCCTTTGTGCCCACACCCTGTCTGCCCGTATTCCTTTCTCCTTCTTTCTTTTTCTTGCTAGAAATATTTTCTGAAATATTTTATTAGTGGTTCATTCACACAGTAATATAAATGGCACGTGGATTCTAAAACTTATTCAAACACACACAGAGGGAGAGAGGAAGAGAGAGATGGAGACTGGCCTTGAGTCACGACTTACTATTCAGGTGTTTTAGAAAAGAAAAAAAAATAATTAGAGATTGGAGAAAGAGGGGAATAATTCATATTTAGTCACTCAAGGAGATTGCTTTAAGGGGGACATAAAAACAGCCCTGAAAGAAAAAAGTCCCATCTGGGCAACAAAAGTGATACCCTTAGTTATATAAGGAAGCCAACAGAAAGGAATCATTCCTTTAAGCACCCCTAATGTAGACAGGCATTCTGAACGCACTAGAAATGAAGGCCAAGTGCCTTGCTGGCAATTTCTGAATGTCAATGGCAGGAAGAGGGCAAAGCCCTTGAGCCTTAGAAAGTCTTTTATTATAAAACCAGGACTTTTTAGCACAAAGAGCACCACTTCTACAAGTCCCACAAAGTCAACATCCACAAAAAAAACAAAAAACAAAACAAAACCCCGCAGCTAAAGTGTCAGCAGAGTTCTGCACATGTTTCTACATCAGGGTTTTGGCAAAAACATTTTTTGTTAATGAGCAAGCAATGTCTGGTGGGAAAATAAGGATTTTGAGTTTTAATTTTATTTAATAAATTTCATTTAATTTTAAATGTCAGCATAAATAGCACTGAGGGGTTGAAGAGTTTGGGGTTTTGTTTTATTTGTGTGTGTGTGTGTGTGTGTGTGTGTGCGTGCACGTGCATTTTTTAAATTCCATTTTACTCTCATTTAGAACAAGAAGAGGTTGCACAGCTTAGGAAACCCAGAGTCAGTTTCTTTCCAAGTTGGAAAGTGCTGCAGATACCAATAAAGAATGGGTGCTGGAGCAACTGCTCAGCTGGGTGGGGGAGGGGCAAGACAGATGGTCTTTTCCCACCCCAGATTTCCTTCATCTACAACAGAACCCGGATGACCAGGGAAAAGTGAGAGGCAATTTGGAAATTGCCTTATGAGACAGAACGAGCCCCAGAGAAAAGACATTCAACAAGATGGGAGAGACTGAGGCAGAAGTTAAAATGGATTCTGAGTGAATGCACAAAGCCATGCAGCTTATAAGAGTGATGGAGACGTCGGGGCTGTCCCCAAACAGGAGAAGATGCCATCCTGCCCCAAACAGCTCAGGTAGAAAGGAGACTGACACATGTGTGCTAGCCAAGCGAGATGCAGCTTTAAGCCAGTGAATGGATGGATGGATGGATGGATGGATGGATGGATGGATGGATGGACGGACGTACGGACGGATGAGCAAACAACATGAGAGGGAAAATCCTCGTCTGCCAGTGCATACTTAGTCCAAATGATTCACTGTTTCAAGAACAATGAAACTGTAGCCTTGTTAACCGAGTCCCTGAAAGTGGGGATGAGATGAGGGGAAATAAATGTGTGCTAAAAGAAAAGAAAAAATAACTTCAGTGGTCATGTCTGGCATTTAATTAAAAATACCCCTCAAAACCAAGACAAACAAGGAAACCTCTGTTAAATCTAATATATAAACTTCTAAAGGCAGCCCTGGATATGGTGCAGCAAAGGAAGCCCACGTTATAAAATGCACAAGTTCCTTGCAGCTACTATTCAAAGGAAAGGGCGAATGATAATTAATAACAATAATAAAGAGGCCTTCCCATTAGTAGGTTAACACACCTTAAGGAAATGAAGAAGCTTAAACACATTTTGAAAACCGGAACCTGGGAGAAAACAGCATCCTCAGTGCTATGCAGTGGTTTGACGTCTTCCTGGTACGCCTCCACGAAGTGGAGAGAGGGAGAGAAGGGAAGTCAGCTGGAAGGGAAGCAACCAGGGAAACTGAGGACACCTTCTGGACATTCGCCACCCTTATTGGCCAATGGGGCTCCCCTAGTCTTGTTCCTCTATCTCTAAAACAACAAGAGATGCAAAATCCACTGAAGGATGGGATGCAGTCTTTACACGGGCTGGCTTCCGTAAAATACACCTCTCCATAGGTGCTGAACCAAACCTGAAATTCCAAGATATAATCTTTGAGTTTTATAGCAGTGTAAGCGCAGCTGCACCCCCTCCCTGAGAGAAAACTCCTAACATGAACAACCGTATCAAATGATTGCTTTTCAGAGGCCTATTCACAAACACCCCACTTTATCACAGAAAGAATATTCCTCGTATATGTGAGTGCTTCCATTATGTCTTATTTGAAGGAGGAAAATGAAATAAAATTCCTATCTGAGATATTTATAGATCTCATAAAAACCTGATTTGTTCTCATGAGCTGCTGTAAGCTCAGTCATCAGGTAAGCTGGAAATGGTAGGTGTGGGAACTAGCACTGTATTAAGTTATATGTGCCTAATTCTGGCTCCAAGAAGAAGGGGGAGGGGAGAATGCACACTGGAAAAACTCAGGAAAAGTAGCTAAAAATAAGACGGGTGCAAAAGAAAGGGAAAAGGTTGGATGTTTGCATGAACAAGCCAAGAAAATTCCAAGGATGGCACCCTGAGTCTGACTTCTGGGGTCAGTGCATTCCTTTCCCCAGTTCTAAGTACTAGGAGCACCAGCTGAGTCGGGTCACAGAGCCAACTCTTAGGAACCAGTAACTCCATTCCAGGTAAGGAATAAGAGGGACCTTGAGGTTCCAGCTACACTTCCATGTAATTTGTGTAGGACAAAACACTAACCATGTGAAGCACCTGGAACATGCAGCGAGGACAGAAACCAAGGTTCAGAAAGCAAGACGTCCCATAAACCATCTATGGGTTAACTGGGACCAAGCCATATCTTTGACTTGTGCCTTTATGTCTCCTACCAAACCAAGAGTTAGTATACATACAAAACTGGAAGCACTCGTTTGGATTCGGCCAAGCCACTGTTATGGCATGTAACTTTAGGTAAGCCACTGGATGTCCAAACCCCAGTGATCCCATCTCTAAACTGGGACGAGCACACTGCGTGTTTCACATGGTTGTGCAGAAAAGAGAATAAAATCATACATATAATACACTCGAAGGAGAGACTCTTTAGGAAGTATCTGACACATACTAGGTGTTATTTTGATCCTTTTATGATAATAAGAATAGTAACCACAGCGTATCTACCACCACTTTTGCAACCTGTTTACTTTGCAGCCACAGTAAGATAACTTGCTTAATCATCTCCACCTCAATTTTCTCACCTCTGAGGAGGAAATTCTGTAATATTTTCTTGCTAGTTACAGAATGAATGTGTCAATGTCAAGAGGCTATGAGCCCCTTAGAACTTCTAAATTCAATATATATGTTTGTTAAGATGCTCATAAACAAATGTGAAAATTTGATTGTTGATTGATTGATTTTTCAAGACAATGTTTCCCTGTGTAACAGCCCTGGCTGTCATGGAACTCCCTTTCGTAGACCAGGCTGGTCTCGAACTCACAGAGATCCTCCTGCCTCTGCCTCCCAAGTGCTGGGATTAAAGGCATGCGCCACCACCGCCCGGCTAATGTGAAACTCTTTCCTGCAGAGTAAATCATCTCTCGGTCATTATTAAAGGAAGTAAGAATCTGGAGTCACAAGGGAGGACTTAGAGCTAAGGGCCAACAACTCCTGAATGCAGAATTCAGTATGAGCAGGACCACAGGAGAACTGCTATGCTCACAGCCTCCTCCAAGGAGACCTCCAAGGCCAGAGGAGAAACTATACCCATGATCAGGGACAATGGTCCCCAGATGAACAAAGCACAAAGGCTCAAAAGTCAGGGGCAGGTACTATCTATTTCCACTCCTTTGTAGATTGAACAAATCTGCCCCTTCTCCAAAAGTAAGCGCCAAGACTATAACCACTCCATTGAATTCTGCTCACTTGGCCTTGTAAGGGGAATGTGTGTGGGGTCAAAAGCAGGTGGACATTCCCTTGCAGGGCCATCGCTCCATGGCTAATTGCCATTTTCACAGCTGGGTTGAGCGTTCCAAAAAGCATCCTTCAACTCGGAGCCCTAAGCTTCTCCTGGAGGTCTCTCTTGCCAACCATACCCCTTTTAAAGACAGCTTACAGATAAAAGGACAAAGCTACAGGAGATGTAATTTTGCAAACATCACAGTTTGAGAAAGAGGCGTTTCTAAAGCTGCTCTGTGAATATCAGCACATGCCCATAGTCATGACCACAGGAGCCAAGCCTTCCATGGATCTGGAGGCTGCTCTTTGCCCCAATGGCCTCAGCAGTCATTTTCCTACAGTTTATTTTTGAAGGATGGCGTCTTTGATTTTTTTTCTTTTTTTTTTTTTTTGTTTGTTATCAGCAGAGTCTACTTTCAAACACTGTGGTTAGTAAGAAAAATGGAGAAGTGGACCCTAATGCCTGCCTGTACCATCTGATAGACAGGCGTGCATGCACGCATAGATTCCTTTTAAACCACAGAACAGGCTGAGCTAAGTGGAGAACCCTGACTGCAGACTTACCAGGGATAAATTATCTGAAATGTCACTAACTGGATACTAATGCCCAACACCACAAAGCTTCCAGAAATGGAATTTGACCAGGTTAAGCAAACTCGGGGTGGGTCATAGGAAATGTGAGCCAAACAGAACTGCCTCAGACATACCAAGTTTGGAAAAACAAAGAAGATGGGTGGAAGAAGCCCTGGGCAGCTACTCCTAACAAAACTCAACATCCCAACAAAGCTGAGGAATATTGAACATCTCTGTTCTGCTTCCTTAGAAACAGCCAGCAATCTTATTTTCAAATTACTCTAATGTAAGGACTGATAGTTAACCCTCTGTATACCAGTGGCTCAAATCTGAGGCTACATATTAGAATCATATAGAAGCCCAACTGAGTCCCTCACAATGAGATACCACTTGCTTGGTCTGTGTGACTAAAAACCACGGTTAAAAAATTACATCTTAAACCACAGCCACCACAAGCTCTCAAGGAACTATGGACCCTCTACTGGATTTACTAAAACCTAGCAGGTAAATATTAAAAGGTAACTATCAAAATCATAATTAAGGCACAACTCTGTTTTAAGAAATATAACCCGAGTAGAAAATAGTATAACAAGAAAAGATCACAAGGAAATAAAGAATTAGACACAATTTGTTTTAAAAAAAAAATAGAAGCAGTCGCTAGTGACTAAGGACAAGAAAAACAGGTGGGTGGTTTCTTGGGAAATACAGCAACCATCTGAAAGTTAAAGGATACAGAATTTAGACAAAGAAAATTGCAGAGAGAGGAAAAAGTGGAAAAGGGGTAAAGGGGGGGAAACCTTAAATTAAAAAAAAAAAACAAAGGTAGATAAAGCCACTTGCCTCATTTGAATGCCACTGGCTACTCTTAAGAGCAGGGGCAATTTGTTAATGTGATATGGGCCTGGTCTTGTTACAGCTTGACACTTAGAGTCTTAGACTTATCCTATGTGGCATATGGAGGCTTGAAAGCTGACCACAGGAGGTGATACAAAGACAGTTCCAGAGCAGTGACACAAGGGGCTAAATTTGAAGGCCAGCGCTAACACATTAAAGCCAGCTCAATGGAAGATTTAACACTGATTTTATGTATCAACTCACAGGATTTTCCAATCTAGAACTTTTTTTTATTATAGAGTATACAGAGAGCAGCGAAAGATGGCTGGAGAGCTGCAGCTAGGTCATGAAAAGGGTTGCCATAGTCACAAAACGAAGAGGGAAGACGGGAGAAGAAAAGCCAGAGCTTTAGTGATGGTGAACAACCTGAAAATCCTGCAGCACACCACATTCACAAAGACCAGAGAACAGAACACAGCGCTGACACATTACAGCAGACTCTAACTATGGGGGTGGCGTGCGGAATTTCAGCTTCTCAGCTCTTAGAAGGCAAAGGGTAACCGTGAGGCGAGTTTCAGGAGAGAATTTCTCCCATGAGAACTAGCAGGGAGTGGGAGGGGGTGGACAAGAAGAAAGAGGATCCTAGACTCTGGAGTGACATGGCTGCCATATAAATGTTCTGTTTGTGAGACTGGATTTCTTCCTACTTTATGCACCCCAGCCCCACATCCGTCTAAATTTCCAGAGAATTGAGAACATTTCGGAAAAGGCTGTCATGAACTGGGCCACGAAGAGGCGAGTGCTCTATGTAGTCCCCTGGCTGGCAAGGTGTCACAGGGCCACTTCCCAGCTGCTGCCTTCTGTAAAACCCCAGGTCCGTCTTCCACCCAGCCCTTGAGGAGCTATACCTAGACACACCTCCCCACCAATCTGCTACTCTTTGCATGACCCCACTGTTTAAAAGACGGCATTATTACTACGGGGCTCTCGCCTCACACCAAGAACAGAACCACTGTAGATTACTGAGAGTGGGAGAAGGCTCAAGCTGAACCCATTTGCCCGAAAAGTATTCTATGGTTTGTTCTAGGGCCAAGGCGATGTTAATGTAAACAAAAGTGTGTGTGTTTGTGTGTGTGTGTGTGTGTTTTGTTTCTGTTCTCGTTTCCAAGGTAAAAGGAAGATTTTTCTTGTGTCTCTTTGGGATGGGAGAACGAGAAATTAGCTGAAGTATATTCATAAGCAGTTATCTGAAACTTACTCAAGTGTCTGAGTCCTGGTCTCTGGAGTCATCACTACTAACAGTGATTCAACTCCAGTATTTCAGGGTTGCGCAAACCAGAACCCCTTTCAAGATTTGAAATTATAAGACTTTTATGTTCTTAGCTTTGTTACAAGCTAGAGGCCAGACTTTCAAGATGACCCTCAGGAAATGGTTAATGAATCCATAGTCAGAAATAGATACTGCACGCGGTTCTACATTAATTATTTTAATTACGTCAAGTAATTTCCGAATGACACACATAGACGCCATTTCCTGGACATTACGAATAGGTAAAGTCACACTGGTGCTCACTGGCCCCCAACATGCCCCGAGCTTGCCCACAATAGAACTGAGCAGATCTCAAGCCTGGTTGAAATAAACAAGTCCGTTGGCGAAAAAAAAAAAGACAGGCACAGACCGACGGCAACGAAGAGTTCATTTTTACAATGGCGACCTTTTCTGTATTAATGTTAGACATGTTCTCTTCTGGGGTGAAGCAGCCATGGCGCAGAATCAGCAATCCTATTCGACTTTGCATGACCCAAACACCTCAGTCTGCACAAATAAAGTCTTAATAAATGAAATATTTGCCATGGAACAGGTTTAATATAGCTTTATAAATAGAATATTTTATTAATAGCCAAGTCCCACACAGCATCACTGGGTCTATTGCTATCACTGGGTCAATCAGAAATGGTTTCCCTCTGGAACCGGAGGTCACTTGCATCTCAAGCAGGTGGACATTTGGGACTCGTTTCCCCAAAGCGACTGCTGACTCAGCTGGAGCATGCACACAAAGGATGTGGCAGACAGAGCTCCCGCAACGTTAAGTGGGACCAACAGACTGCAGACTTCCAGAGCAAGCACGGGGGCAACTAGAGGGCAGGGTCAGAGCTACCCGGGCAAGCGCGCATCTTAAAAATGGCAAGACTTTGGGGGACTCCTAAATGAGACTTAGTAAGAATGTTTTCTCTTGAGGATGCTCTAAAACGGGTATAGAATGTAGAGAAAAGAGGAGTATTTCTAGTTTTGTCAGTGTTTTATATAGCATTAATGATTAAGTATCGTTAGTAGCTGTAGAGTTTTCTGGTTCCTTCCTTGGTGGAGTTGGTAACATATTTCCACCTGTTTATGATAAGCAAGAACTTAGCTGGTTCGAGAGAACAAAGGGATTGATTGGTAGGACACAAAGTCTCTGCCCTCACCATCTTGGCATAGTTCATGTCAAGTCGGGGAGCTGTCCTAAACTTTCAGCAAATCCCAGCTCCAACATGTGTGCTAGTTCCAGGACCACGGAGTGAGCCAGCACCACGGAGGCACTGTATACACTCACCAGTAACAGGTCCAGGGAAGGCGACTAGAAACTCCGGACAGGAACATCTACCAACTAACAGGTCAAACATCGGAAGAGGTCCCCTATCGTCATGAGCTAGCTGCGACTGCACAAAGAAAGCGTGGAGAGCCTATACTCCAACAGCTAAAAGGCAAGGGATTCTGTGAAGGGAGAACTTGAAGAGTCGTAAGAGAATGGCTATCTAAAGCTCCATTCTGACCCTCTCTAAACCATCCCCATTTAAGAGGAGGCAAATTACCCTCAATAGGCATTTCTATGTAGAAGGGGGCTGGGAGAGAAGACACACTGGAACACTTAAGGTCTCCGGTATACCCACCCATAAATCATCCCAGGGTAAAGCTGTCTGTCACTCAGTATCCTTCACTTTGCCTTTTAAATGGATGGGACCCCAACATCCCCGTCGTCTCCTCACAGTGGTGAGCAGGGCTGTGAGACGCGTGAGAACAAAGACAGGTGTAGTGGCAGTGTCTGCACTGAGATGGTTGCTTACTTTAAAACACCAAACTGCAAACAGGTAGACTGGATGATTATGTGTGCCAGTCCCTAAGCCCACGCGAAGACGTGTCTATTAAGAGAACATAAAAGTGAATCTACTACAAAAAGGCTAAGTGTGTGACTGGTGGCACTCACATGTGCTCTCGGTATTCAGCGGCTGCATCGATAAAGGAAATATTCATAGTCATGTAGTTCTGATTCTTTTCTACCAAGACACTGCTTCAAATAAAGAAATAGATTTACAGTAACTGACACACACACACACACACACACACACACACAAAAGCCAGCTATGTTATCCTTTCAACGTGCTTGCCAAGGCTCCTTTGTGTCTACAAATTTCTCAGGGTGGTGCTGTTGCCAAGAAATTCTAATTCATGATAAGGTTTCCTGCAAATTGGGACAGTGGCAAACCTGCAGATGGACAGATCCTGCAGTTTGCTTTGTCTTGCTGCTTGAGGTAGCACCTGGAAGCCCAGGCCTGCAGAAGGCAACGCAAGGGCAAGATCTCCTCACAGACCAAATCCCAGCTCCGGTACCATGAGGCTGTTCTTGGAAGGCAACCATTTCTGTAGGTTTTCTCCCTAGAGATGCCCATACCAAAAGCCCTCATAAAAAGTGTTTCAGAACGCCTGAAACCAAGATGAAATTGCAGAGTTATGGGGACACTTTAGTCCTCACAGAAGCCAAGATTGCCATTAGTTTAAAACAACGGGGGATGGAGGAGGAGGAGGGAAGGATGTTCTATGATTTATTTATCTGTTTCCAGTAGCAGTGGAAAATTTTCTCCAAGCAAAAGAGAGGCCTGAAATTGACCCCATTTGCCAATTATGAATCAGCATTAACAAGGAACATAATTCCATAAGGGTTTTTCAAGCAAACATGCCATGCTTCTCAATGACATGTAGCAAAGTTAAGTGCAAATAATACTTATCATGACTTGGAACTGCCCTCATGAAGCGGCATGCTGGGAATAAAGAATCTATAAAAATTCTAAGTCTCTATAAGGTCTGGAAGAAAATGAATGTGCTATATGAAAAGCTTTTTTATTTTCTGAGTCAGCAGTCAGTTCAAAGAGTCCGACTTCTCCTGACTTTATGGATGTACCTCGCTTTGCCATCAAATGGTACCCTACATTTTACTCTAGCTTCTCTCCTAGCCTTGACTGTTTTCAACTGTTGTTCAAACAGCTTCTGAAATATTTACTGAAAGTTTTCGGGAGCTTAGGGTTGGTAGCCTTCAGAGTTATGTCAGCCGGATCCCGAAGAATAACAGACCGCATAAGCACGCATGCATGATTTACAGCAACATGACAGGCAGACGTGATCTTACGTGGGCCAGGAGCTTAAGCACTCAGATAGGGGCCAGAGGTGGAGGGCTGCTTATCTGGGGTGTCCGTTTGGATTTTTAATTACACCAACAACAACTTTGGGAGCTGGACCTCTGCTTGACTATCACTGCCTAAGAATCCACGTCACACACGCAGGAAACTATCCCACAGCCTAAGTCTGAAGGAAGTCGACAATCAGCACCTCCTCGGTTTTCCAATGCACAGGTGCTCTTGGATTTATCATCCAAAACCATTCTCTAGAAACCAAACTGGATTATCAGTACCACTGTTTCCCCGAGGCCAGGTATATCGTTCACTTTAAGAAAAACACCTAATAATGATTCCTCATTTGACCTCTAGAATCCGGTTGCCCCACAGCACCATCGGGAAGCTTCCTCCTGCCTGGGGTTTCTGTAGCAACCTTCTTGAGCTGTTTTGTCTTAAAATTTCACCATCTGGTTAATTGTGAACTAACAGTTGCGTAAAACCACCAGTACCCCTTAGACTCAGAAGCAAGGGGGCTTGGGGAGGGGGAGGAAGGAAGAGATAAAGGCTAAAGGTTTTGTCATCAGCATGAACTCAGGTCCTAGTTACCATTATACAGAGCAGCTGTGCATAGAGTCAGGCGCAGGAAGCTCCTGGCCCTGGTACCCTGTTTACAAGTGCTTGCCCACAAGTTATGTTTCCATGTGGACTTGGAGAAGGGTTTTAACATGACAGAAGATGGCAGTTGGAGACAGTTGAGGCAAGAAAATAAGAGAGGACATGAGAATTCCTTTGCCTACTCATTAAAAAAAAAAAAAACCACTAAGCTAGAGGTTTCTAGAAGAGGGAGGAGGGAGATGGAGGAGGGAGGAGGGGGAGAGGAAGAGCAGAGCTGGCTTCTGAGGAAACAATAGATCTAATACATCCCCTAATTGTCAAGCCAATGATGTTTCCTTGCAGCTGTACCTTCTGGATTCTCTAGGCAGATCTAGAAAAGCAGGTATCCTCTAAAGAGCCCACCCCTCTCCATGAGCAGGCTTTACTACCTTGAAAACTTGAACCAAAACAAAGTTGTGTGATTCATCAGGAGGGAACATTGTAACAAATAAAGCCAACTTTCTTCCTTCCAACACTAAACAGTTAGTCGCCAACAAGGGTAGCCTGGGGCAGGCTGACTAAATCAACAGATTCCCTTCCCTAACCAGTCTAGACGGCTGTTAATACGCCACTGACTCCACACCAATGGGCTGACGCCGTGAAAAGAAGGCTGCTCAGAAAATGAAATTCTGGCAACATTTTGGTTTACTTCACAAGCGCGATGAAAAGAAGGAAAGGGATGTAGCGAGCTCCTTCATGTGACCTAGCCTTGTTAAGGATGAGAGGAAAGGATGCATGCTCCTTTGGTGTGGCTGGGTGTTTTTAGCAAAGGCCAGCAACTGCGACCGGCTTCCAGTCTTCCGATTGGAACGCATGCCCTGCACGGGCTCAGACACAGGCCACCAATACCTGGAGGAGAACTCACAGCTTCTAGCCAGGCGAGAACAACTAGAAACAATGGCACCGTCTGAAGAGCAAGGGCTTTGCCACTGGCTCCTCATACCACGAGCTAAACATCTCTTCCTAAAGCAGCAACTGTTACACCCCAGCCTCGAGCTGGCAAATCCTGCTTTGGATCCTGGCAGAGAAAACCCAGCCGTTCATTAGCCTTAACAAGCTGCTGTCACTGAGCTGGGAAGTTACGCGAGCAGCCACACACCAAGGATCGCACAGCCCTCCCCAAGGGCAAGTGGTTTTCTCTTGGATGGACTGTACAAGTTCACACTCCTGACGTTCAAATCTGGAAGGTCTTCCTGGACTCTCCACTTTCCATCGTGTCCCCTCTCCCCAGCCGCCCTGCCCCCACCTACCACCATCTTTCCTGCAGAATGTCCCCTCAGCAGCTCCTAATCCGTGCTGGAAAAACCACTGTTTCCGCAGCAGACCCAGCACTTTCCACTGACCAGCACTTTCTTTATTCCACTTCACAAAGCCCCGTAAACTTGTCCCCAGTCAGGCTTCAACCTTACTTGCATGCCAAGCCAACTTGGCATCGGTACCCTTCAGCATCTTAGGAGTTTCTTAACTAGTCCTCTAAGACAAAGTCAGAAGCAAGGAAGCACACACCACCCTTTGTCCAAGGTAGAGCTAACCTGAGAGGCACCTCAAACAAAAAAGAAAAACAAGGGCACAGCATTGGCTGTTCATTCCGGAGGCGTTAGCTGGGGAAACCTACAATGAATTGTCAGCCTAAGACCCATCTTCCCATCTTCCTGTACACGTCCTTAAGAGTCTTTTGTCACCTGGCTTCTATTCCCACAGCTCACTCTCTATTCTAAAAACCTAGCTCCCGTTCTTTATTGACACTCGCTAAATAACTGAGGAAAACACTCCGTGCCCCCCCCCACATCACTGACGATGGTCCTCAGCGCCAGCTGAAATAGATGAACCTGATTTAAGTACTAGGAAGGTCAGAACTCCTGAATTTGGGAGCGTGGCATCCTGTCAACCACTGCTCAACCACCTTCCCACCCGGCTCCTCTAAACCCCAGAAGTTCACCAGCAGGTCTCTGCTGGGGGACGGTGAGCCCGACAACGTGTGCGCAGGGATGTGTGTTGGTGACAGAAACGCAGGCAGCTAGGACCAGAACCGGAGGGGTTAGGGTTGGGTGGAGAGGTAAGCGCATATGATTGCTTCAGAAAACATTTTAAACGACACACAGACACAAATAAATAAGAAAATAAGAAAAAAAATTAAAAATTCAACGCAAAGCCCACACCAACGCAGCCCCCGCGTCTCCGCCGCCGCAACACGATTTACACAAGTAATTTAAATCATTCACCTGCTGCCAGGTCTCCTCCAGGGATGGCAAAGCTGAGAAGTAGCCGGTGTCGTGGACAAGTTGTAGCTCCTGGAATATACTATAACTAGCCAACACGTCCATGCTGCTGCCGGGCAAAACCGGAGGAGAAACCCTCCCCCGAGCTCAGCTGGGTCTGTTTGTTTGTCAGTCTGTCTGGCTCACCCCCCAAGAAGGCAGACATCCAGTGGCCCTTTTGTTTTGTTTTGTTTCAGTCAACTAAAAAAAGGAGAGAGAAAAAAATCAATGCAGGAGAGAGGGAGAGAGGAGGTGAGAGAGGAGCGAGTGAGTGGGGTGGATGGAGCGAGGGATCCAGCGTGTACAGTGCAGATGACTGCCAGGAAAAGGGGACTTCACGGGAGCAACGATTCCCTTCCAGGGCTCTAATCACTCCAGTTCGTGGATCAGGAAAGGGGACGCAAACTCACTGACACGAAGCTGCCATCTATATCTGCAGCGCTGTTCGCTCCTAATGCAATCTTTGCTCTTTATTTTGGGAGGTTGCATTTTTTTTTTCTCGCGATCGCTTCTCTCCCCCCCACCCCTTCCCTTCCCTCCCCACCCCCCACCCCATCCTCGCTAGTTTGTAGTCCCCCCCCCCCCTTGTCTCCTCCTCCTGCTCTTCCCCCTCCCCAAACTCCCTCCCTCCGCCGGGCTCTGCGCGCAGCCGTGGGATCTCGGAGGAGGGCGTCCATTAGGCCGCGTGTGACCATGTAAGGTAAACAGGGGGCTCATGAAGTCACTGAGGACCAATGCGGCTCTCGGAGTAGGCCCTGAGGCGGGGCCTGGCCCCGACGGCGGCCTCCGATTGGTGCGCTGCGGATCTCCCTGCTGCCTTACAAGGCGGTGCGAGGCAAGCTATTTTTAGAGGGCTATATAAGGGGGCTGAGGCGGCCGCCTTGCGGCCGGGGAGCTCGATCGCGCTGGGGAGGGCCGCTGCGACAGTAGTGCTGGCTCCCGGGAGCCGGGGCGACCGGGCTTGGGCTGCGCGCTGGCCTCTGACCCTCGCTGCGGGGCTCTCCCGGGCCGCTGGTGCCCGGACCCTGTGCGGATCCCGCGAGGGAGCGGGTCGCCGCCCGCCGCGGTGGCCGATCGGGAGGTGCGATCCCTGGTGCTGGGTTGGGATGCCTCCTGCGGGTGCAGCCGGTTGAGTGGCGCAGCCGTCGGGGGGTGGGGGGGGGGGGTCAAGTGGCTCTTTGCACTCAGCCTCCCCAACAAGCATGGGAAGGAGGGCAGCGAGGGAGAGGCCAAGCACAGGACAGCGTCACATACCCAAAAGTAAACCCCAAAAGCCCCTTCCGAATTCCCCGTGCGGTGCAGAAATGAAGAGCCAGAGGAGGAAGTGCCTCACAATGGCCGAGAACAAAGGCGAGCTGCACACAGACGCAGCCTGCGCCCGACGCCGCACGCTGTCCCCGCCCCGGCCCGCGCGTCTCCGTGCGCGCCGCCGATCGCCTACCGCCCTCTGGTTTCTCTGGCCCGAACTGGAGACCAGACTGAGGCCCTGGTGCCCAGCATCTTTGAGTGTGCCTGGGTAGAATTAGGATGCAGACGGGAGGGGGCAGCTAGCTAGTGTGCCTTACAGAGGCTTATCCAGGAGCTTCCTGGAGTCGTGCAAACAGCTGGGATGGTGCAGGGCTTTAGAGATGCCGAGATTCTGCAAACTCGGAGATGGAACCTGCGCGGTGCACGTGGTTAAGAGTTGCCCAGTTGCTTGACCTTAAATGGCTAGTGTGGTACAAGTTTCTCCAAAATACACCGAAAGCTGGACAACTTTCGGAATGACTGCAGAATTCAGTTCTTAGGGACAAGAAATTACCTTCAATGGAAGACACAATTTCACCAATTCCAAATCTTTCCCGTTCATTGATAACAATATTGACTTTGTTCTGTAAAACAAAAAAATCCCTAACCTTCAGAGGAAATTAAACAAATTATTAAGATTGAAGAAACGCCGTTTTATTTATCCTTCAGTCCCTGAGATTCTGTTGATCAAACTAACTAAATTAATTTTATAATTGCTATCTTCCTGGAGAAAACGCTGCCACTGCCACCTTAGCAAATGGCGGAGTCGAGTCGAGGCTTTTGCCTACCCATCACGGGCACAATAATGCCAATCTCTGCCTTTATTTGTCAAAAGAGACAAAATACCGTTTGCAATCCACCTAGCGTAGTATGTCACTATTAAAAGCACTAAATGTTAGCTGTCACTGTCTCCAGACTTTAAGCAAGGAAATTAAAGAGCATCTGAGTTAATAGGCTCCGTAGGGAACCAAGCAGGGTCTTGAAAAAGAAAGCAAGATCCCCAGCCATTGCATTAATTTATTAGAAGACCTCGTGCCCACCACTCTTTTCCCAATACTACCTGGTTGTAGGACTTGGGCAGAAATCCATTGAGAGATCCTAGTGCCGAAGATGCATTCATGAGTAATAAGAGAAGAAAAAGAACTTTAATACAAGAGAAAATATCAAGGCAAGATTGCATAATTTGTTATTTAAGGCTCAGGGAAATTAAATTTTTGCATTTTTTTCTATTACCATTTTTATTTGTTTGGTTTTGTTTATTTGAGACAGGGTTTTTCTGAAGCTTGTGGCTTTCCTGGAACTTGTAGACGAGGTTGGCCTTGAACACAGAGATCCACCTGCCTCAGCCTCCTGGGAGCTGGGATTAAAGGTGTGCTCCACCACACCCAGCTTATTACCATTTTTTAAACAAAATATATCTTAACTTTTGAGTTTGAAGATTTTGTAAATCTCACACATTATGCTCTATGTGTGTAATGTCTCCTTTTACCCTCAGGACGACCCCGGAATAGGGATTCTCATTATTCTAATTTAACAGACAAAGATCTCCAGGTTTAGTATATAAATTGACCGAGATCAGATAGGCAGAAAGTGACTTGGCAGAGCTTCAAGCTCATGAGTGCCTGACTTACAAGACTTCTGCATGAGGCTCTGCCTGGCGAAATATTGGGTTTCTTGGTCTCAGGTTAAGATGTGTTTCTAGCAGTTGCTCTAGTGGGCTGGAGGACTGCCTCCGAAGGTTTCTCCTTGTAACTTTCAAACACCCAGCCTACGAAGTCTTACAAAGTAAATCTTACAAATAACATTTTGAGTTCTTTTTTATCGAGAATTCATTCTAAGAGATGTAGGCAACAAAGCACTCCAAACAGCATGCTTCCAAAATCCATCATATTTATATAATTTGAATATTTAATCAATTTACTTCCCTTTCCGCCCTCTAAATCCTCCCATGTCCTCTCCCCCTCCATCTCAAATTCATGGCCTTCTTTCCTTTGTTATTGTTATACTTGTATATGTATATATGTGGTTTTGTATAATACCCCCACACACATATGTCTAAATGTATGTGTACTCAGTCCATTTAGTGTTGTTGTATGTATATGATTTTAGGGCTGATCAGTTGATACCGGCTAACCAACAGGAAGCTCAGCGTTCTTTAGTTGCCTGCATTCTTTGCCTAGGGGTGGGCCCTGTGACACTTTCTCCCCTCCCTGTTAGCATAATGCTGTAGAATATTATTTTAGGATGGGTTACACTTGTTTATGTTCTGGAACATTTGTTTAATACTGCAAAGATGGTATGTTTGTTTAGCTCTGTGATGTTATGTCTCTTTGCCTGGCTAAAACACCTGTCTAATAAAGAGATGAATGGCCAATAGCAAGGCAGGAGAAAGGATAGGTGGGTCTGGTAGGGAGAGAGGGTGAATAAAAAAAGGGAAAAAAAATCAAGAGAGGATCGAGGAGTGAGAAAGAGGAGTAGAGGAAGACTCCAAGGGCCAGTCACCCAGCAAACTACAGAGAAAGAAGTAAAGAAAGCGATACAGAAATAGAGAAAGATGGACTGGAGAGATGGCTCAGTGGTTAATAGTGCTGACTGCTCCTTCAGAGGGACCATGGCTCAGTTCCCAGTACCCATGTGACAGCTCACCGCTGTCTGTAATTCCAGGTCCAGGAAACCTGACACCCATGGCAAAATAGTAATGTACGTTAAGAGAGAGAGAGAGAGAAACAGACAGACAGACAGAACATAAAAACCGAGGGGCAAAAAGATAGATGGGATTATTTAAGTTAAGAAAAGCTAGCTAGAAACAAGCCAAGCTAAGACCGGGCATTCATAAGTAATAACAAGTCTCTGTGTGTATTTGTTTGGGAGCTGGGCGGGCCCCCAAAGGAGCAAAACAGTAAAAACAACCAAGACCATCATATCTTTTGGAGATGCACTTGTTCAAAGCATGAGGAATCATGGTTGACGCTCCATGCCTTTGTAGAAGACACAGCCTCAAAGCAGATTTCCTGGTCCTTCAGCTCCTACAGTCTTCTGCCTCCTCTTCCTTGGTGTTTCCGGAGCCTTAGGCGCAGGAGCTGTGTTGTAGATGGAGCAACTGAGGCTGGGCATCTGGAGATTCTTGGTTCTCTGAATTCTGCCAAGCTGTGGTTTTCTGTTATGGTATCTGTCTGTTGCAAAGGACACTCCTTTGATGGTGGGTGAGAGCTGCACTCACCTGTGGGTGTAAGGATAGGCAGCAGGAGGTTTTCCTCCAAGATCCCTGACCTCACTAACCCTGGGTACTTGACTTGGTTTCCATTACCAGGCATGAGTTCCCTCCTGATGAGGGGCCTCAAATTAGAGAGCTGTTGGTTACCACCAAGGTGAGTGCCACTGGGGTTGCCATGCCGTGGTGGTGGCGGCTGTGGTTCTCGGACACTTGCATGGTGCCTTCCGGTGCCATGAAAACTAGCCCTCCGGAAGGAGTCTTTCAGATCAGATCTAGCTCGGGTCCTTTGGATCCAGCCTCGGAAGTGAATGTCTTCAACAATAGGGGACCTACCGTAAACCTCTGGGAGGCAAGCAAGGTCAACAGAAATGACTTATATTGTTTTGGGAGTCTCTTGGACTCCGCTGACCAGCAACTCAGAGTGGGCTGTCTTGTGTATTAGGATTTTGTTCCGAATTTTTTTAATAGCCTAGAAATCCTAGTTTCACATTGCAAAAATACATGTTAAGTATGTCAGTGTATGAAATAATCAACAAATTAAGATCAGGGGAACAAAAGTAGCCTGCAGTTTTCTGACTCACGCATTGAATGCCTTCGCAGTATCCGGTGTCTGCCAGTTGTTCACATCAGGTCTTTACTGCTGTGGTGTGTTGGTCTGTTTGAGGAACTGAAGCTCAGAGAATGCATGTATTTTTCCCATTCTTCCATGTCTGTTAAGTACCAGAAGCAAATTCAGACATAGCTATCCCTCCAGGTTGACTCCAAAATCTGTCTCCTAGGTAAACATTGTCTTGAGAAACACTGATGATAACATCTTCAATAATAATGGCCAGAGGTGGTGGTACATACCTTTAATTTCAACTTTTGGGAGGTAGAGGTAGCCAGATATCTGTGTGTTCAGACAGTGCAGGGCTACACAGTGAAACTCTGCCTTAAATAATCAAATAAATAAAATACTTTGGAAGTGATACTACAGGGACTACCCAAGAATAAATAATATTAACCTCATGAATTCAGAAATGAGACTATTTTATTAATAGTAATTTAATATAAGAAGTTTGAGAGATGGCTCAGTGGTTGAGAGTGCTTGCTGCTCTTGCAGAGAACCCAGGTTTGATTTCCAGCACCCACATCATGGCTCAAATTGATCTATAACTCCATTTCCAGGAGATCTGATACCTTTTTCTGACCTCTGCAGGCACCAGGCACACAAACGGTGTTCATACATACATATACTCACACACATGAAATAAATCTTAAAAGCATTGTAATTGAGTATGTATATAAAGCACGGTTTGGATCTGAATGTCCCTCCATTGGTTTGTGTTTTGAATATTTGATTGCCATGTTGGTGGTGCTTGTTCTTCTGAAGGTTGTGGAGCCTTTAGAAGTTGAAGCCTGGTTTTCCAAAGTAGGCAGCAAGTAATAGGATCTTTAAAGATGTACCTGCCTGGGCCTTGTCCTTCTCTGTTTACTTCATGGTCCACTAGATGTGACCACTCTCTTCATGATCCTGTTGCCACACACAGAGCCCTCCTTTTGCCTTCCCTGCAGGGATGAATTTCAGCTCTTCAAAACCATAAGCCCAAACAAGCCTTTGCTCCGTTAAGTTGTTCTTGAGTTCTGGACCATGATGGCCTGAAAGTAGCCGATACAGACACGTCACTCACAGACATAACTAAGGCAGGCATCACCACTGGGTAAGTTCAGCTTTATTAATATATGGATACCTTATCCTCCTATGCTTAGGACTAGTAGGGCTTCCTCAGGGGACAGCTACTTAAAACAGAGACCGAATTTTAGAGCAATTTTTTTTTAAATTAAGGGTTTGTTTGGAATTTTATTTAAAACTAAAACTCAATGCTAAATGTAGGTAGCAGTGGATTTTAAAACCAAGATGAAATGAGGAAGGAACGGTGGTAGGGAAATAGGAGAGAAATTGTAGTGTCGTGATGAGGGGTTCAGGCCTGCTTTTCGTCCCGCCCTGCTTCCACACGGCCAGCTTAACACCCGAAAGAACAACACACAAACTGTATTCATTTAAACACTGCCTGGCCCATTTTATCTAGTCTCTTCTTGGATAACTCTCACATCTTAACTAACTCATTTATAATAATCTTTGTAGCACCATGAAGTGGTGGCTTACCAGGAGGTTTCTAGCCAGCGTCTGTCTTGGGTAAGAGAAGCATGGTGTCTGCCTGATTCTGCTTTCTTCCTCCCAGAATTCTGTTCTGTCTACTCCACCCACCTAAGGACTGGCCTATCAAAAGGCCAAGGCAGTTTCTTTATTAACCAATGAAAGTAACAAATAGACAGATGATCCTCCTACATCATTGTAGGAGGGAGGAAAGGGTATAGGTACACTTAATTAAAACACGTTGTACTTATATATATGGAACTCTCAAAAAAAAAAAAGAAAGAAAGAAAAAACCTTAAGTCTTAAGATACCTATTCTATGAGTGATTACATATTATATGTGTGTTTCTGGGTCTGGGTTACCTCACTCAATATGGATTTTTCTGTTGTGATCCAGCTGCCCTCACTCCCCCTGAATACTTTGGGGACAGGATGCTACCTAAGACAGGGAATATTAGAGGGCTATTCCCCATGACAGGCAAGGTATTATAAAATAAAATGGGGAGAGTTGTTGTGATCCAGCTGCCCTCACTCCCCCTGACTGACAGGGGAACTTCCTTGTGGTCTTTAATTGACAAGGATGTTTGTGTTCTTTCTGGCCCGTGGATCTCCACAGAAGCAGTAGAGGTATAAAAGGTTGCTGGGCAAAATAAAGGTTGCTGTTCTTCCACCTGAAATGAAGCCTCCGAGTCTCAATCCTGGCACCCCCTCTGCCAGTCTTGGCTATCCAGGCTGCGCTGGCTGCAGCATTTTTCTAGATCCATCCATTAGCCTGCAAATTTCAAGATGTCATTATTTTTTTTATTGCTATGTACTCCTCCATTGTGTAAAGGTACCACATTTTCTTTATCCATTCATCAGTTGAGGGGTATCTAGGTTGTTTCTGGATTCTGGCTATTATGAATAAGGCTTCTATGAACATAGTTGAACATTGTCCTTGTGGTACAATTAAGCATCCTTTGTGTATGTACCCCAAAATAGTATTTCTTGGTCTTGAGGAAGGTTGTTTCTCAATTTTCTGAGAAACTGCCATTTCCAAAGCAGCTGTACCAGTTTGCTCTCCCACCAGCATTCACTCATGAGTGGCTTTTAGGCATAAAGCAAAGAGAAACCAGCCTACAGTCCACAACCCCAGAGAACCTAAACAACAAAGAGGATCCTATGAGAGTCGTGCACACATCTGCACAGGAAGGATAAAAAGATAAGATCTCCTGAGTAGAGAGTAGTAGGGGAGGGGCAGGGAGAGGAGCAGAGAAAAATGTAGAGCTCAACAAAAACAATTTTTAAAAGATAACTCTTCTATGTGGTATTTGGGGCTTTTTGTTCTAATTATAGAATTAATTAATAACACATCAATTTTATTCCCTTGATTTTGTCTACAAAATACGAAGCACCTGTCTGGGGTCTCAACAAACTCTCAAAGTAAGATGTTGTGCTGTGCTGACTAAGTTTGAGTTGAAAATGAAGCAAGATCTTTCTGGTTTACCCTGGCCTCTCCATACTCCCCTGAAGTTGTGGCGAAAATTGGATTCTTTTCCTCCAAAATGACCCATAGCAAGTAAGTGCCACCCTGTGACTTCCCACTGTCTCCCCTAAGATCCTCCTGTTGAAAGTGTCCCTCCCCACACTGGCAGCGGCCTTTGAGCAACAGCCTTGCTTACTTCCTCAGTCTGTCGCTCTCCTTTGTATGCCCTTTGTCCCCTCAGACTCCCCACAACTGCCACGTCTTCAGCAACCTGCCACGTCTTCAGCAACTGCCACGTCTTCATCAAACTGCCACGTCTTCAGCAAACTGCCACGTCTTCATCAAACTGCCACGTCTTCAGCAAACTGCCATGTCTTCTTCAGCAAACTGCCACGTCTTCAGCAAACTGCCATGTCTTCTGTCTTCAGCAAACTGCCACGTCTTCTTCAGCAAACTGCCACATCTTCAGCAACTGCCACGTCTTCAGCAAACTGCCACGTCTTCTTCAGCAACCTGCCATGTCTTCAGCAAACTGCCACGTCTTCTTCAGCAACCTGCCATGTCTTCAGCAACCTGCCACGTCTTCAGCAACTGCCACGTCTTCAGCAAGCTGAAGCACTAAGACACAGCCTTCCTCATCTCACACATAACTTTGCTTAATTCAATAAATCTGATTTGCTTTCTCTCCCAAGTCATCTTTTGCTATCTTTATATATCAGAAGGATGTAAAACCTTCCAATGGGAGGGAGGAATTACTCAAATCCTAAGTCACTTTGTCTAATATTAGACTTTTGCAGCATAATCAAAGAATGGGCCATTTTGTAAAAACGTGAGACTTCATACACATCTTGGAAGATCACAGTTCTTTTGTATTTGAAGTATTCTTTTCTTACTAGTCATCTTGCCTGTTGATTTTACCTGCATTTTGAGTTTAACTCTGCACCCCTCATTTACCACTGGTTTTCCTGACCTCACTTTCACTGGCTTATACCTCTTGCCAGACCTGCAGTTTTACTTTGCAACAGAATTGAATGTATTTGCATTATATTGTCTTTGTCCTCATGGGGAAGGGGAGTATTAGGGAGGAGCATTTGAATACAAATGGTCTTACCACGAATAAATACTTTCCATGCATGGATATTTCATAATGAAACTCATTAATGTGTCCAATTAGTTATGCATTAATAATTGTAATAAAAAATTTAAAAATACTTTCAAGTATCCATGACTTCCGTCCCTTCAGACTCTTAGTTGAATAAAGTGAGAGGTGAGGAAGTGGTCTGTGTGTAAACAAGAGTGTCTGACAGGAGTTGGATTAAAAACTGACAGGACAAGGTGTAAATGTTGAAGGCTGAGATGGAAGAGAAGAGGGAGAAAGTTGTCCTGTGATTCCAAGTCGAGAAAAGTCAGCTTTATCTGGCCTCTTGCCTTAGTCACTATACTCTCATGACAAAGCGCCGTGACCAGGAAAACTTAAAGAGTTTACTTTTGGCTTACAGTTCCAGAGAGCTGGCATCCATGGTGGCAAAGACAGCTTGGCCGCAGGAGCAGAAATCAGGGGCTCACATCTTGAACTGTAAGCGCAAGACAGAGAGTGAGCTGGAAAGAAGGCGAGGCCATGAACTCCGGGAACGCAGCCCCAGTGGCATGCTTCTTCCAGCACAGCCTCAGAAACGCCTTGTCCAGACCATCACACATCTACAGAATACTATTTCTAAAGCTTAAATACCTGTCTTAGTTGTCGTCCTATGCTCACCTTCCACTCATACTTTGGCATCCCTCCTGCTCAGCCTGCAGGGAAAAGATGTACCTCCTAAAGGAACATGGTCACTGAGACCAACATGATTGCTAATGCCAATAAAAAAAAGTTTATAAATAAGATTCTGTTTATTCCTTCTGAGTTGAGTTAGCATGGACCTCACTCTCTATATGGGTTCAGTCTTGAGACACTGACACGTTGAGAACTCTGAACATGATCGGCCAAAATAATAATAATAATAACAACAACAATAATAATAAGTCTTGGTTGAATTAACCAAGGACTCTTAACAAAGTAAAATTATTTAGTCTACTGATTTTACTTCAAGCTGCACCCCAATTTTTCAGTTTTTAACATTTCAGAATTCTGTGGGTAACAGTTTAATAGAATATTTATTTCAACGTAAAATGTGAAGGCCAATACAGAATTCTGAGGCTTGCATTCTACTAGGTCATCCAAACTGGGCAAAAAGATGACTCGGTGCATTACTGGTAGCAGACACGGGCCAGGGAGCCGGGTTGCCTTTCCCTCTAACTTGAGTGACCTGTTGCTTAACAAAACTGCATGGAGCATGATGAAAAGGTAAGGAACTGAAAAATTCAGCAAAAGCCCATTGTCAAGAGTATCCAGCCCAGGCTCTATGTCTAGGCTGATGTTTACTTCCACCATCATGACATGATTCCTATAGAAGTCAATATCATCAATCCCTTGTCTAGTTTGAAAAACTAGACCCGAGAAGCAGCAGTGAAGAATGAGCAAAGTCATTGAAATTTAGTCATTCAACTTACATTCAGTAAAACACACAACATACGGTGCTAAGGTATAGGCCGAAAATAATACGGTGAACACATGTGTCACCAGTGTCGGACAGTTGTTGGGCAGTTCCTAGACTCTGTCCTAGGATGTAGACAAGGCACCGGAAGCATCTACCCTATGCTTTACTAACGCTAACTTCTGTAGCCCCTTCCAGGAGGCGCCCAGTTCCCTCAATCCCTGGAGCACAGGGTTAACCCACTGTGACTAAACCTGATAGGCTGATTTCCCTCATCTAGGGGCAGTTTCAGAGACCCTTAAAGGGATCCTGAACAAAGATTTAAAGAAAGAAACCAGCAGGAAATGAGAAGATTTTTCTAAATGATAAAAAGTGACTTTTACTGTAGAAGGATAGAAACGCCAGACAGTGGTAAAGGTAGTGATAAATTAAGGCCCATGTTTTAGGGAATGTTTCCCTTTGTGAATGTGAGGCAGTTATATTATATTTTAGCCTGAATGGTTTTTTGTTGTGACATGTTGAATACAACACAATGTCATTATTAATATATTAAATATCAATGTCATTTTTATTGGGATATTATCATTTTTCTTTTACGTGTGCCATTTCCAATGGGTTCCGTAGGCCGTTAATGGTAGTTAACAGCGGACTGCATCTCAGATTCTGTAATGGAAATCAATGGGAAAATAAGATTGATTTGATAGAAAGTCTCTGTACTGCAAACTTTGCTGACAGGGACCATTTCTTAAGTGAAGGATACCTATTCCACAAGTGCCCGATGATGAGTTTTATGTATATGATGGATCTGAGTAATTTGGAAGATTAATAATGTCAGCAGCAGTTTTTTGCTGACTGGTGGCTCATTTGAATTCTACTGAATTTTCTTTACCAAGAATGCTTATTTGAATGGGTAGAAAGTCCACAGCTTTTAGTGGTGGTTACTGCCCTTCTCAGAAGTAGTCGAGACACTCTCCAGAGGTCTCAATGGAGACATAATGGTTCAGTGCCCGTCTGGAACCGTTCCCATTCTTAACCAATTCTCCTTGTTGTTTACAATGGTGAAGGATTGATCAGAGTGGTCATGTCTTACCCTGGGGGTTATCTCTTTTTGGCTTTTTGGCAAATATTCTTTGCCTACATTACATCCAAGTTGGGTTTCACTACTTGGAAAGACAAAGCAGCCCCATTTGGCAAAGACTAAAACCAGTACAACCCAGAAAGAGTCCTCTCTGCACCCAGCCATCCAAAGGTGAGGCCACTGAACTCCCCGTGCTAGGGATTCATGCCACCTTTGTTTTTCTGAAGGACAGGTTCTCACCGTTGGAGGGGTGCTTGCTTTAGACCAGTTCCGTTGTTCGGTCGTTTTTTCTGCACATGCGTGCCTCATAACCACTTTGAGAAGATGGAATCTCTTTGAGACCAATCCTACAGAGAATTTCCTATCATCTGTAGAAACATACACATTGCTTTTCAAATAATTTATGAGATTTAGGGCTGGAGAGATGACTCAGTGGGTAAAACGTCTGGTCCACAAGCTTTGGGATGGGAGTTTAGATCCACAGCACACACTTAAGTGCCAAGTGGGCATTGCAACCCACTGTAACCACAGCACTCAGGAGGAAGACATACTGACCATATGTGTGTGTGTGTGTGTGTATGTGTGTGTGTGTGCACGTGTACATGTGGGTACATTACATAATCTTTTTCAATAAAACATGATAAATAAAGTTTTAAATAAGATTCCTCCTTCTCCAGGCGTGTTTATACATTATACCAGCTTCTGCGAAGTTGGCTAAATGAAAGAAAATGTTACTTTAGATGATATCTAGTGGACTTCAAGAAAATAAAAGTGCTAGGATTTCTAGAAAGACCTCCGTGCCATTGGTTTTCAACATGAATTCTTCAGCTGTGGGTTCAGTGAACCACAGGGCAGAGAGGCACTCATATACCCAGAGCAGTGTGTCCTCAATATGCACAAACATTTTTCCTTAGTTATTCTCTAAGCAGTAGAGTGTGACAAGTGTTTACACAGCATTTACATCATATTAAGTATTATGAATAAGCAAGAGATGATTTAAAATACACAGGCGTATGTGTGGAGGTTATATGCAAATACTCTACCCTTTTATAGAAGGACCTTGAGCATCAGGGGATTTTAGTATTCAGTAACTGGATTTTTTGTATATATGAATACTATCTATACTATGTTTAATGTATAGGATTCAGCATGCATGTTGTTTTGGTTTTTAAAGACAGGATATCCTCCTTCTATGATTCAGGCTGGTCTGACGCTCACTATGTAGCCCAGGCTGATCTCAAACCTGTGGTTCTCCTGAGTTCTGGGATTGCTGGCGTGTGCCGCCATACCAACCTCTCTCTGTGTTCCTATAAGGTGTTCCCCAGTTGTGTCTGCTTCCCTTCATCATGATAAACCACCCAAGGAAAACAAATGGAAGACTGGTTTCTTTTGGCTCATGATTTTCTAGACTTTGTTGCACGGTTTCTGGACCTCATCTGTTTGGGTCACTGACAGCACAACACATCGAGAGGAAACCTCGTCACCTCTCCGCGGCCGGGATGCAGAGGGAAAGAGACAACGGGGTCTCCAGTGCCAATATATCGTCCATGGGTATACGCTCCTGTGACAAGGTTTATCTAGTGCACCCCACTTCCTAAAGGCCCCACCATACCTTAACAGCTCTCAGCAGGCTGAAACCTTTTGTAGGCTTACAGCTAAATCTTATCACAGGCCTACCAGCAAATACACTGAGATTTGTTACATTGTTTTTAGAAAAGAAACTATGTGATCCTAATACTCCTAATACGGGCACTTTACAAAGCATGGTGTGATAATGGACCTTCCTATGAACCAGCGGCAATGCTGGCAGGGAAGCTAACTACAAGCTTTTTCCTCATAGACAGGAGGTGAGATGGCCTCGTACAAATCACCGTTCAAGATCACCTGGGCTGAGAGGTCTCTACTTCAGAAGGTCACAGTGAGAATTTGGCAACCTTGAATTGCCCCTTTCTGGCTTGTCCTTACCATAGCAAGCTCCTAGTCTGTGATTTCATTTTCGGAGTGGACTGACTTATACAAGATTGTCCTTGCTAACATTTGGATAAACACATGGTATCAATTTTTATTTATTTTCATACATGTCTATTATTTCTTCTACTCCCAGAGGTTCATATGAATAAATGCAATAAAAAACAAGATCTTTAATACAAAAACCTATTCGTATTTAAAGAAAGACAAAAATCAAATATAAAAGGGAAAAATAAATATAATAGGTTCCCTTCGCCATTCTAGCTAGGCCTTCCATTAAATACTAATCACGATGTGATTTTTTTTATATAAATTAGTCCCTTGTAAATTTGCTTTGTGAATCAAGGTCCCTAGAGCACAAAAATTTTACCTCTGTGAATTTAGTCATTGCTTTTTAAACAGGGAGAACTGAGCTACAGGTTCTTCACTTCTGGTGAGGCCACCACCCAGACTCTGTCATTGGGAGCTGTATCGTTTCAGTTACTCAGGCGCAATTGCCGGCCTGTCCTGACAAGCACTAGTTTGGGGATTAGGTCTACAAGGATGCATGCGATTCTTCCCCTTTCAGAACTGACATGTTAGTCGAAGACAGATCTAATGAGAACCAAGGAGAGTAACACAGCTGAGACCATTAAAGCAGGTTTCTCTCTCTGTTAAACAACCAAAATAACTAAGAGAAATGGATATGGACAAAAATCATAACTGGCAACATAAGTTGCCAAGGTAATGAGATGTTCTTGGGTGAAAATCTAAATGCAGGTCAGGTTCCACATGGGTTTACAGTGGGTAGGCTGAAACCCCATGTTCCCAGCTGTGGCTTTTAGAAAGTGTTGCCACACCATGGTCAGACTCAATGTGCCTCCAGCCAAGGGAGACCCCCTGAGAACAAACATAATGTAGGCAAATATGAGATCACCTTCAATATGAAGGTATAGATGGAGGCGGAGCATTCTCTTGTCCCTTCTACCCAGTTTCAAATAAACAGGCAAAGACAAAATTATATTATTATATTAAATGCAGAATGTTTGGTCTATAACTCAGGCTTATTATCTCTTATAACTTAAATTAACCCATTTCTAATAATATACATTTTGCCACATGGCTTTGTGGTTTTACCTTTTCTCTAGCATTTTGCTTCTCTTGTGGTTGGCTTCTCTCTCTCTCT
>NW_026067966.1:9853284-9918531 GCF_014885135.2 Alexandromys fortis | reverse complement strand
AGTGATGGAGGTAAAAAGCCCTCAGGCAAAAGATAGATAAAGAGAAACAGGTTAGTTTAAGTTCAAAGAGCTAGCTAGAAACAAGCCTAAGCTGGAAGAAGTCTCCCTGTCATGATTTGGAAGTTGGTTGGTGGCCCAAAAGAAAAAGCCATATACCACATCCTAAAGATCTTGTTACCTTCTAAAATCGTACATCAGCTAGGGACTATGCACGCAAGCACATCACGTTCAAACCGCAGCACCAGCACCATGGTCCGTTTCAGTGGCTGTGTTGCTTAGAAGTTCTGTGTCCACAGCCCTCCGGCCGTGCTTGGTCACCACTCAGGCAGTCTTTACGCTGCTTGGCCTGACTCCAACGTAAAGCACAGATGTTGATCCCTAGAGACTATTGCTTATTTTTCTGAGTCCATACACTCTACGAGTTTAGCTGTAACTCATAGAATTTTTAAAGAAATTATGTCAAAGTAAAAATATACTTTTGATTTAGGAGATTTTGGTTGGCCTCCAAGCAGCCCGCTGTAAGAATTCCCACAGTGTTCAGGAAATTGGGTCTCTACCTTAAGTCTGTCTCCTGAATCCCCCTCATATTATCATTTAATGATGTTTAAATGACATGCTGCACTCGGTTTCAACATTCTAGGCTAATCTATACCATTTGTTTATAATCATTCTCCGCTGTGTGCTCTCCCTCCAGCTTTCCCACACTCTTGTAAGCCGAGTTTGTTTAGGAATCCCGTAGGTTACTCAGGCCAGGATCTCCACAGTCCTCAGTGTTTCCGTGCTGAGGAAGGCCAGCCCCAGAAAGTCCTCAGAATTTCAGTTTGGAAAGCTCCTGGCCCCTGGCTGGCTTCACGTTGGAGATCAGGGAGGACTTTGCTGTTCCAGGTGTAACCTTTAGACCTGCACCGCCAGACAGCCCGGCAGCACAGAGGACAGCCCCATCTAGACCTACAGAGCTGCTAGGTGCTTTTGAATAAAAGCCCCAGGCTACACAGTAAGGGTAGAGGAGGGGCAGGGGAGGAGACCCCGTGGATAAAGAGCTAGATGTGCAAATGTGAGGACCACAGTTGGGATCCTCTGCATCCATGTAATAGCTTGAAGGATGTCTTTCCTGTTTTCTGTCAGCTTGACACAAGCTAGAGTTATGTGAAATGAGGGAACCTTAGCTGAAAAAAAAAAAATACCTCCTCAAGCTTTGGCTGGAGGGCTTGGTGGGGAAAGGCACAGCCCATTGTGAGTGGTGCCAGCCCTGGCCTGGTTGGCGGTCCTGGATTCTTTAAGAAAGCAGGCTGAGCAAACCGTCTGAGCAAAGCCAGAAAGCAGCACCCCTCCAGGGCCTCTGCCTCTGCTCCTGCCTCCAGTGTCCAGCTCTGCTTGAGTTCCTGTCCGCACTGTAGATGACAAGCTTCTCTATAGAGCTGTGAGGGAAGCAAAGCTTTTCCTCGCCAAGTTGCTTTTAGTCGTAGCGATAATGACCCTAACAAAGACAGTTTGGCACCAGGAGTGGGGTGTTGCTGTGGCAGGCCTGACCATGTTATTTTGGGGAGGATTGTGGAAGGACTTCGGAAGTTCAGGCTAGAAAGTCATTGAGTGTTCAAAGCTCAGTGAGCTATTCTGTACGAGTCTGTAAAATAAGAACGTTGCCATGAGAATGCTCAGGGTCTGGGCTGCCGCCTGAGGCCACACTGGGGACTAAGGGCCGCACTGTTACCAAGGTCACACCAATCTGAGTGGCCTGTGCTGCTACTACCCAACATGATGACATCAAGGCCTGAGCTGTAGCCGAAGGTCATGTCTGGGTCAATGTTCCTACCGCAGCTGGACCCATGCTAACACTAGAGACCGAGGGAGAGCTGGCCCTGGTGGCCTGAGCTGGCCAGCTGCCGCAGCGGAAGACCTGCCCCACCCCACACTCACAGGAGAACTGGCCCCAGTGGTGAGGATATGGGAGAGCCGGCCCCAGTCCTCAAACGGCCCTAGGAGAACTGGCTCCACACTTGGGAAAGCTGATCCCATCCGTGGCCATGCATGCAGGAAGGCTGAAGAGCTAGAAAGCTGACCCCAACTACTCACATCAAGAGCTTTGAGTTGGCCCACCCCACCTATGAGCTGATGGAGCTAGACAAGGGACTGGTCCTGCAGAACAGTACTGCAGAATCTCCATGACTCAGGGCAGGATATCCAAGAGAAGTTTCAGTGAGAGTCCAGCATTGATGGTATAGCGGGAGTCAGAGAGAGGCCTTGAACCAGACCAACACTCGTTGTAATGAACATTTGCAAGTACAGCTGTTTGGACCAAGGGTCTACTGTGTGACACCACAGCTCTCAAGGCCACTACAACAAAAGAGTCTATAACAAAGAGGCAGGAAAAATGGAGGAGCAAAGGGTTTTGTTTGGTTAGTTTGGTTTTTCTTTTTAAAGAATTATTTTTATTTTTTTAATTTTTTTTTGTGTAGTAGGTTGTGGTGGCTGCAGGGGTGGAGAACAGATATGGAAGGACTGGGGAATGAGTGGGATTGGGGTGCATGATGCAAAATTTCCCCCAAATCAATAAAAATATATTAATAAATCTTTAGAGAAAAAGGTAAGAATGTTGGGAGACATTGGAGACTGGGGAGCAAAGACTCTGCTGTGCATTTTGTGTGAGGAATCGGTGGTGTTTGGTCAGCTGGAGCTGAAGAATCAGCTGTGATGATTATCAAGAGACCAGAGCACTGAAATAGAACCTCTGCTTTGCTGGGATAGTCGATGCTGGTTAGCTGGAGCTGAGAAATTAGCAGTGATTAAAAAGAGACCAGCAAGCCAGGCAGTGGTGGTGCATGTCTTTTATCCCAGCACTCGAGAGGCAGAGGCAGGCCGATCTCTGTGAGTTTGAGGTCAGCCTGATCTGCAAGAGCTAGTTCCAGGACAGCTGGAGCTCTGATACAGAGAAATCCTGTCTCAAAAAGCAAAGCAAAACAAATAAAAAGGAAAAGCAAACAAAGACACGGGCATCATTGAGGTAAAAATCTTCTAGGAAGTGTTTCCTCAGGGTCAGCACACAGAAGCTGTGTTCCAGAGGAGCCCAAGGTTGTCCCTCATGCTGGCAGTCAAACCTGGTGGTGTAAGTCAGCCAGCCAGGTACTTCTGGTTTTGAAGTCATACAGGGATCATGGAGAGCAACTGAGGCTTGGCACTGTGCGGCAAGACTGGAATCTCAAAGAGAGCCCAGGAGAGCCTATTGGTGAAAGTGCAGCCCCGCTGCAAGAGACGCCAGCATTTTGGAGACACTAATACCGTGGGATGACCTCCAAGAACAGCAGCAGTGGCGGAGCAGAACGTCTCGAAACTTGGAAGACAAGCTGTGTGTGCTGCAGAGGACAGAGCTGGAGAAGTCACCCAATGCCCTTTGGAGGAGCCCAGCACACAGCTAGTGGATCCCAAATGTTAGATGTTGAGTTTATCATTTTAGTTTAGGGACTTAGAACCATTAAAGGGATTTGGGGATTTTACAAAGACTTTGGATATAAAAGAGACTGAATATTTTAAAGAGACTGAATTTTTAAGTGTTTGAATTTTAAAAGACTGTGGGACTTTTAAAATTTAGAATGTTTATATTGTAAGATTGATAGTCATATGTAATTTTGGGGATGAACAAAAAAGGAAAAGTTATGGCTTAACAGTGATATGATTGTGTGTCAAGCTAACAAAGGGTCAATTGTGCTGGCTAGTTTTATGTCAACTTGACAGAGAGTTATCTAAAAGGAGGAAACCTCAATTGAGAAATGTCTCAACAAAAATGGGCTGTAGTGTTGTTGTTTGTTTTGTATTCTTCAATTTTTTTGGCTCTTTGCTCTTTAGTGGCATGCCACACAGCTCCCAAATAAATTTGCATGAAGACTTATTCTTTCTTATGAATGCCTGGCCTTAGCTTGGCTTGTTTCTAGCCACCTTTCCCTTACTTAAATTATCTCATCTACCTTCATTCCTCTGGGTTTTTACCTTTTTCTATTTCTGTATATTTTTTTCCTTTCTTTCTCATTCCATGTCAAGCTGTGTGACTAGGCAGCTGGCTCCTTCTTTTCTTGCTCCTTGATCTTTTCCCCATGTTTCTTTTTCTATTTATTCTTTTTGCCTAACAACCCTGTTAATCATTTTTCTTCTGCCTTGCTATTGGCTGTTCATCTCTTTATTAGACCAATCATGTGCTTTGGACAGGCAAAGTAACACAACTTTACAGAGTTAAAGAAGTGCAGCATAAAATAATACAACACATCTTTGCACAATTACACAAATGTTCCACCATATAAACAAATGTGATATATCTTAAAATAACATTCTGCAATGCTACAGGGCATTTTCTTAATTAAGTGATTGATGGGGCAGGGCCCAGCTCATTGTGTGTTGGGCCTTCCCTGGTCTGAGGGTCCTGGGTTCTACAAGAAAGCAGGCTGTGCAAGCAATTGAAGCAAGCCAGTAAGCAGCTCTCTTCCATGGCCTCTGCTGCATCAGCTCCTGCCTCCAGGTTCTGCTCTGATGGAGCTCCTGCCCTTTTGATGATGACCTTTCATATGGAACTGTGACTGCAAAACCCCTTCCTTCCCAAGTTGCTTTTGGTCATGGTGTCTCACACAGCAATAGGGTCCCTAACTAGGTCAGTGTGACACACTCCTGTGATCCTAGTATTCTCCAGGAGGAGACAGGGGGTCGCCTGGGGAAGCTGGGTAGCTAGGCTTGCTGAAACTGCAAAGATCTGGATCTGGTGAGAGACCATGTACCAGCAAATAAAATGGAGAACTGTCACCATCAAAAAAGACACCAGAGAAAAAGGTAGAGCTCAATAAAAATCAATAAAATAAAAATATATAAAAGAATTTTTTAAAAAACAGCAGATATAAAACGCCGACTTACACATGCTCATATGAACACATCTCTCTCTCACACACACACATACCCACACACACACATGTGCACGCCTGAATGCACACAAGCACACATGCACACATACCTGTTAAAAAGAGAAATACCTGTTCAAGTTGGGGTTCCCTGATGCCCTCTTTCTGAACTTGTATGTAAGCAGCACCATGGAGCTCCAGGACAGCACCCTCACCTGCCTATCCCTCTTGACTCTGAGGTAAGTGTTAATTTTCTGTAGCAACCTTTCCATTTCACAAATAATGCCTCCTTTGGGGGAGGAATTAGATTTCAGGGAGCTACTGTTGCTGCTCCATTACTGTGATTTCTGAGAAAAGTCTCATTTGTTCCAGGTTAACTACTGGGTCTGAGAATCTTCATAAGCCCTTGTCAGCTGGATAAACAGCCACACTTCCAAGAGCATCACCACTCCTGTCTGCCACTGACTGGGTCCTCGGGATACTTCCTGATGTTGCTAGCCTTAAGATGCTAGGAGCAGACATGGTACTCCCACTTGTAATAACTTAGATGTTATATACAAATCTATATGGTGGGCATAGTAAAGTAAGCTCTGTGTTCTTTGCACAGCAAAACTTGAGCTCCAAGGAGTTATTTCAAATTTCTACTCCAAACTGGAGTGTAGTACAAACTCTAACAATAAAAACCCACAGTCAGATATTAGGGGGGTGAAAACTAAAAGACCAGAGAAGCAGAACAGCCTCTAAGAAACCCTCAGACTGAATGGGGTATCCTCTCTCTGCAAGTCCTCAGACCTAATGCCCTGAGCTCCTGTCTCCTCCTGCCTTATATTCCTCTCTCCACCCAGCCATATCACTCCTGTCTCCACCTCCCTAGTGCTGGGATTAAAGTCATGTGACTCCCAAGTACTGGGATTAAAGGTATGAGCCATCACAGCCTGGCTCTGGTTTCTCTTTTAGACTGGATCAATTTCTTCATGTAGCCCAGGGTGACCTTGAACTCACAGAGATCCATCTGTCTCTGTCTCCTGAGTTCTGGGCACGTACCCAGCCCTTTATGTTTTTCTAAGGATAACCCTGCATCTTTGAACCTAGGAGTCCAATTTGTGCTTTCTTTAGAGAGAAATTTTGTAGTATTCTTAGAGTTCCTTTGCCCTGTTTCTTGAGGTACATTAGACACTTCGCTTATCTTCTGCCATCTGGGGGCAGCCTTTGAAGGTGACAGTTGTTTCCCAGTCCCCAGTGTGTCCTCTGAAAATCCAGTAGAAGGCTCCTACTTGCTATTCTTAGTATCTTCACTAAAACTGGTGTGAGAGAGAATGAGGTCATGACTCGTTACCCTCGGCAGTGGAAATTTTAGCGAGTGCCTCCGTGGGTTTTGATGACTGAACATGAGTTCATCTGTGCAGTTAAACTTCATAGTCTTCCACAACCCACTGTTCACTCACGCATGCTGGGTCTTCGGCAATAGTGGCTTCAGAACATCGTTAGGCACTAGGACAGGGCGGGAGGGTCACACAGGGCATTTACTCCACAGAGGGGCTCTCTTGGTGCTCTGGGCAGGCTCTGGCCTGGAGGCCCCAAGGCACAGGCCTCCTTGGTGTCTGGCCGCGCTTCTCTGGGAACTCCTTGTTTCTAGCTTTTCCTCCAACAAGAATCGACTCTAATGAGCACTCTGCACTCTGTGTTCATCTCCCCCATCTCCTGCTTCTTGGCTCTGATGTGGGGGGTGTTTTAACAAATTTGGGTTGAAGATCTTTTCTTTTAACCAGAGTCCTAATGAGAACACATTTACAGATAAAGAGAGTTTGCTTGCCATTAGGATAGCCCGGGCATTTAGTATTGTATAGTGAGAACTCTAAAGAGTCAAGGAGTTATTTTGAGGCACTGTACTTAAAGTGGGCTTGTATGTCACATATGCAGTGTGTTAAACTCACCGAGAAATTCTCAGTCCAGACATTCATAGTGCCTGTGATAACTGAAAAGCCGCGGCTGATCTCTACAGGAGAGAGGACGGTTCCTAACTGCACATCCATATGCCGATAGAAACATCTCACCCTTGCTTGCTCTTCTTTCAGGACTTCTTGGTATTTATTTATTTTTAATTGTGCATGTGTGTCTATCTGTTTGCATGTGGGTGTAACGGCTTAAGCGAATGCAGACAGATTGTCAAAATATAGACAGCTTTAATGGAGGAATAGACTTACAGAACCACCGTTCCCGCGGAGACCAGGAAAGCAGAAGCGAGCGCTGGGAGCACGCGCGCCAAATTTATAGGAAAACTTTAGCCTGAGGCGAACACGCCCCCTAAGGGGTGGGACTTATCCCTACATCTCCCCCTTTTGTCTAAATAAGACAGAACTAAACCAAATACAACTATATACAATAATAACAAATAAATATAACAAACAATATTGAGAATCAAAAGTTTTGCTAAACATTCTATCTCAAGGAGTCTAAATAATGTAGAGAGTAACTACAATTATATAATCTTCAACTCCATCAAAGATCCGAGAAGGCAATAAATATTACTTAACAAACGATCCAAATGTGTAACAATTGACAAAGACAACTGACTACCTGAGCAATCACCCAAAGTCTCGTTTGCAATGTTGAGTCAACCAACTTTGGCTAAGGCCTAACATAACTGACATACCATTATTAAAGGCAAGGAACTTTTCAAAACTATCTTACCCTGTCTTGGCAGGATATGACAGTCCTGTTGTATCCATTGATGCACGCTCTGTATCTTTGTCAGTGGTTGAGGTATGGGCTTTTCTTAACCCAAAGGCCAGTTCTGCCAAGAAGACAAGCTCCCAGTGGAGTGTCTTTGGTGCTCAACGTTCTCTCGGGAATAGAGCGGTGTTGCCAGGAGCAATTGTGTCTCACTATCACGAAACTCTGAGTTATATTAAAGGCCATATTCTACAGCTCTCCAAAGAGGTTGAAGATTATCTATCTATACTGAGTATAATCTCTATATATCTAAAGAACCTGATTAGTCTAATTACAAATGACAAACTTAGATGACTATTAATCTATATAATTCTCAATATCTATCTAACTTAAAGACTAAAACAATAAACAACTGTGCAATATATGAAGACAATGATCTTCATCTGTAAACAATGTCATTACATATCAAATGTAAACAATGTTATTACATAAATAGTATCAGAGGTAGAAATGTACATTGTGATATGGTAGATGTATCAATACAATATAAGCATATTCTTATACAAAAATAGAGGTAGGAACACTCACATTCAATATTCAATATGTCAATATACAGAAAACAGTACCAATACAATTTTCTAAAAACAGTAACTCACAAATACCAATCATCCCATCAAACCAGTTAATCCCCCCCCCTTTTTTTTTTTTCGAACATACCCCTAATTCCATAAAACATCTCCCCATCCCCTCAACCCCAAACCAACCACTAAAAGATGTCCCTAACCCTGAGGGCAAACTCTGTTGGGAGAGGGGACGTCGTCCTCTAAGATTGCTTCAAGCTGACATGGGGGCGATGTTCTCCTTAGGGGCTCCTGTGAAAGCAAATGATGGTAAAATTCCCAAATTAACCTTTGACCTAAGAAAATTATAACTAGTCCCTGAGCACTTTGAGAAGGTCCGGCCAGAGTGTTGTCAAAAATGTGCACCATTCGAAATTGTCTTGTGCAGTTGGTACCAAAAAACAGGTCTCATATTAGCGCGTAAAAAAGAGAAAAAGAAAAAAAATATTCATGACGTCATAAAAACCAGGTTGAGTTGATGTTGTGGGGCCCCATCTTCATCCTGGAAACTTCAAAAATTACTGTAGGGAAATTTGTTGCTTGTTATGGGAAATTTAAACATTAACAACAAGGACATATTCTGACATATAAAGAAAGACACAGATATGAGGAAAAGCAAAGAAAGTTTATCAAGTATATAATTATCCTCATTCTGTCCCATTTCATGGCTCCTGATCTGAGACAGAAACTCTGAGATATCTCTTATCAACAGGCTTGGAATTGAAGAGGGACTGAGCCATAGTCCAACTCCAAAACCAGCTCTACATATTTATAAAGAAGCGTTCAAAGAGAAAAAAGAAAATATATATATAATCAATACTTACTCATGTTACTGTTGAGTCTTAGTGGGTCGTAACTATTTTCCATCCATCAGTTATTAAATATTCAGGGTCCCTTAAATTCTTTGAAGATCAGTATTTTCCTGTGGAGATAAAAAAAAAAAAAAACCCTGCCCCCAACCTACCTGAATTCCTTACCATCAGTATGCTCGCCATCCTTGTGAATGAATTGTTATTTATCTTTTCCAAATGGCTTTTCTTCTTCATACCGAACCTTTATTAATTTTGACGGTATCCACAATTGTTCCTCACCTGTGGAGATAAGAGCAAAACCCCTTCCCCAACGCAGCACATCTCCTGGCTTCCATTGTGAGGTCAGCACATCCTTGAAATAAACTGGTTGATTTAGTTCAGTAGACTTTTCCATTATCCAATGTCTTTCTGCAGCCGTTGTCCCCTTCTCATTAGCGTTAAGAAAATTCAAGGTTAACAAAGCATTATGTAACCTATTTCTGGGGGTGTTTTCCACCCCTTTCTGTTTATTCAACATATCCTTTATAGTTCGATTTGATCTTTCTATGACTGCTTGACCTGTAGGATTGTATGGTATACCTGTAACATGCTTGATATTGTAATAGTCAAAAAACCGTTTCATTTTCCTAGAGGCATAAGCAGGACCATTATCTGTCTTTATTTGTGTAGGTATACCCATGATAGCCATGACTTCTAATAAATGAGTGATTACTGAATCAGCTTTTTCTGAACTTAAAGCAGTTGCCCACTGAAAGCCTGAATAAGTGTCAATGGTGTGGTGAACATACTTCAATTTGCCAAATTCTGCAAAGTGAAACACATCCATCTGCCAGATTTCATTCCTTTGGGTGCCCTTTGGATTAGCCCCTGCAGGCAGTGGCGTTTGGTTATAGAAAGAGCAAGTAGGGCATTTCTTTACAATCTCCTTAGCTTGTTGCCATGTGATAGAAAACTCTTTCTTCAAACCTTTGCTATTAACATGATGTTTTTTATGAAATTCAGAGGCTTGTAGCACACTACCAATCAATAATTGATCAATTTCTGCATTACCTTGTGCTAGAGGACCTGGCAGACCCGTATGGGATCGGATGTGTGTTATGTACATAGGGCAAAGCCTGTTCCTGATCAAATCTTGAACCTGGATAAACAATGAGGTTAGTTCTGTATCATCAGGTATAAATTCAGCAGTTTCAATATGTAAAATAACTCTTTCTGCGTATTGTGAATCAGTAACTATATTAATAGGTTCTCTAAAATCCCTTAGCACCATAAGAATGGCATATAATTCTGCCTTCTGGACAGAATCATAAGGACTTTGTTCCACCTTACCCAAGTCTTCCGATTTGTAACCTGCCTTCCCTGTTTTATTGGCATCAGTATAGAATGTACGGGCTCCAGTTATTGGAGCATCACGGACGATTCGAGGAAGGATCCAAGAAGTTCTCTTTATGAAGTTAAGCCTCTTGCTTTTTGGATAGTTGTTATTAATGTCTCCCAAAAAATTAGCACAAGCTCTTTGCCATGTTTCATTATCTTCCCATAATTTCTTTAGTTCATCAGCAGTGAAAGGCACTATAATTTCTGCTGGGTCTATGCCTGCTAGTTGACGAAGTCTCAGCTTGCCTTTTATAATTAACTCAGAGACTTTTTCCACATAAGTTTTCAGTTTTTTACTTGGTTTATGTGGTAAAAAGATCCATTCCAAGATAATATCATCTCTCTGCATTAAAATTCCTGTAGGAGAAATTTTGGATGGTAATATGACGAGAATACAATCGAGCTCTGGATTCACCCTGTCCACATGTGCCTGTTGTAATTTTTCCTCAATTATTGTCAGTTCCTTTTCTGCTTCAGCTGTTAATTCTCTGGGACTGTTTAAGTCTTTATCACCTTCCAAGGTTTTGTTCAAATGAATTATTAGATCAGGTGTTATCCCAACAGCTGGTCGTAGACTGGAAATGTCTCCTAACAGTCTTTGAAAGTCATTAAGAGTCCGTAGGCGATCTCTCCTAATTTGTGCCTTTTGTGTCTTAATTTTTTGCAAACCTATTTTATAACCTAAATAATTAACAGAATCTCCCTTCTGTATCTTCTCAGGAGCAATTTGCAATCCCCATTTAGGTAAAAGTATCTTTATTTCTTCAAACAGTCTGTTCAAGGTATCCATGTTTGAATCGGATAACAAGATGTCGTCCATGTAGTGGTATATTATAGATTTGGGAAATTTCTTGCGTATTATTTGCAATGGTTGGTTCACAAAATATTGGCACAAGGAGGGGCTATTTAACATACCCTGGGGGAGGACGGCCCAGTGGTACCTCTTGGAAGGTTGAGAATTGTTGTAAGTAGGCACCGTGAAGGCAAATTTTTCTCTATCTTCTTTTTGTAAAGGTATGGTGAAAAAACAATCCTTTAAATCAATAACTATAAGAGGCCATCCTTTTGGTAATAAAGAGGGCAAAGGGATTCCAGATTGCAGAGGACCCATAGGTTGAATAACCTTGTTGATAGCTCTGAGATCTGTCACCATTCTCCATTTACCTGATTTTTTCTTAACCACAAATACAGGAGAATTCCAAGGGCTGGTAGATTCTTCTATATGTCCAGCATCTAATTGCTCTTGTACCAGCTGTTCTAAAGCCTGTAACTTTTCCTCAGCTAGAGGCCATTGCTTTGTCCATATTGGTTTCTCAGTCAACCATTTTAGAGGCAAGGCTGTTGGTATCTCTGAAGGGGCTTCAATTACTTGTTCTTGTATGGCCCGAATGGCCGGTTTTCTCCGTTTGTAATATCTTTTAATATTATTCTCAGAAATATAGGCTCTAGAAGTAGCAGGAATGTTAATTTGGGTATTCCATTGTTGTAATAGGTCACGACCCCATAAATTCATTGCAATATTGGCTACATATGGCCTTAATTTTCCTATTTGTCCCTCAGGCCCTATACATTCAACCCATCTTGTGCTCTGTCTTACTCGAGATAGGGTTCCAATTCCCAGGAGCTGAACATTTACATTCTGAAGAGGCCAATACGGATGCCAAGATTCTGGGGTAATGATACTTACATCAGCACCTGTGTCCAGCAGGCCAGTAATAAAAATGCCATTTACACACACTCTCAGCTTAGGTCTTTGATCATTTATAGAAGTTTGCCAAAACACACGTAACTCATCTTTCTGCTCATTATCGTTTGTAACAGTAGGCATGAGGTTTCCTAATTGTCCTGACGAGGCACGTTCTCTGCAGAAACTGGAAATGACTGAACCATGTTTGCCATGGGGGCCTGTGAGGCCCCCCCTCTCACGTTTCCCGTCTGTATCAGGTTGCCTTGTCTATCTCTTGTAGACCTGCATTCATTCGTCCAATGTCTACCTTTTCCACATCTTCTACATAAACCTGAAGGCTGAGTCCTCCTATTTCTGTTATTTCTAGAAGATGCATTATTATTATTTCTGAAGATCCGTTGTTTACAATTCCTTTTCATATGACCCATTTTGCCACAATTAAAACATTTGGTATTCTGGTGTCTCCTTTTACCATTGGAAATTGCTTCTTCTACCCATGCTTCAGTGCCATAATCAAATGTATCAACATCCAGTGTATGCAAGACCCATTCTTCCAAGGGTGCTGATCTGAACCTTAAAGGCCCCAAAATCTTTTTGCATTCCACATTTGCATTTTCATAAGCCAAAGACTCAATCATTATACGTCTTGCGTCAGGGTCAGGTATCCCTATTTGCACAGCCTTAGTAAGTCTTTGTAAAAAATCACTAAAAGGTTCTCTCAGACCTTGTTTAATTGTGACAAATGATTCCATTCTCTGTCCTGGGTCTTGTACCCTGTCCCAAGCCCTTAAGGCTGCTGTAGTGCATATGGAGAGTGTGTTTTCGTCCAAATTAGCTTGTTCCTGAGGGTCAGAAAAGCGTCCTTCACCTAGAATTTTATCTAGGGAGATGTCACTTCCCTTCGCCTTTTCTTGCTGTTCTAAAAGTCTAGCCTCTTGCCTGAACAAGCATTTCCATTTTAAGTGCGGCCCACTCTCAAGGACTGCAGAGCTCAGCTGGAGCCAGTCCAATGGCGTAGCTCTGCTTGTGGATGCCCAAGACTTTAGCATCTCTTTAACAAAAGAGGAATGCATCCCGAAAGTCATGACAGCCTGTTTAATTTCTTTGAGATCATTCATACGGACATGCTCCCATGTATCTTCCTTAATGACCCTAGGGTTTCTGGAACCAATCACCTTCTCTGTTGTTATTACTGGAAAGGCAGGTAGAGCTGTAGGTAGAGATTTGTGGAAATTGTCCCGGAGGGATTTACCCACAGATGTAGTTAAAATTTGCCTTTCTACCGTTTGTTCTTCTTCATCAGAATTTAGAAATTCCTCAATCTTTTCAATTCTATTCACCATTGCCTTCTGCAATGTCTGTATCTCCTGTCCAGAATTATGTTCCAAAGCCTTCATTGAGGATTCTAAAGTATGAAGTTTGTCCATTAGAGATAAGTTCTCATCTTTGGACATAATTTTTATGGCATAAACCGTGCCTTCTTGTATTGACAATCTTTCTGCCAATCTGTCATAAGCTTTAGACAAAATCCGATAGTCACATTCAGCAGTTTTGATTCTCTCAGTTACTATTTCAGTTCCTACAGAAAGGGACTGAAGCTTACAACCCAAATCAGCTGTTCCCTCTTCCATAGTAATGAGTTTCTCCTTAATATCAGCCACTAATGTTTCAGTTCCTACAGAAAGGGACTGGAGCTTACGATCCAAATCAGCTGTTCCCTCTTCCATAGTAATGAATTTCTCCTTAATATCAGCCTGTAATGTTTCAGTTCCTACAGAAAGGGACTGGAGCTTACGATCCAAATCAGCTGTTCCCTCTTCCATAGTAATGAATTTCTCCTTAATATCAGTCTGTACCTTTTTTAAATTTTCCTCAGTTGATCGAGTCATGTTAAACAAAGATCTGTTCTCCTCCTGGAGAACTTCAAACTGATTCTTGAGAAGATTGTTGTCATTCTCAATTGTTTTTAAGCGTGCAACCTCTGCTCGTAAAGACTTTATCATATTTCTATTATCAAACCATATAGTGCCAAGGAAAACTACGAATCCCAGAAAGATCCATAGAGGTGGGGTGATAGACACCTCTTGTAAAATCTCCCACATGGTACAATTAAAAAAACTGTTAAATTCTTGAATGGTAACGTGTTCAGACATTTTAATTATAAAAGAAAATTTTTTCTCTTACCTGCAACGACTGGTTCCTGCCGGTGGTGGTCTCTGTGGTTTTGGAGCCTGTCTTGGAACTAGCTCTTGTAGACCAGGTTGGCCTCGAACTCACAGAGATCCGCTTGTCTCTGCCTCCCGAGTGCTGGGATTAAAGGCGTGTGCCACCACAGCCTGGCCGGCCTTGAACTCACAGAGATCCGCTTGCCTCTGCCTCCGGAGTGCTGGGATTAAAGGCGTCTGCCACCACCGCCTGGCCGGCCTTGAACTCACAGAGATCTGCCTGCCTCTCTGGATATTATGGGCCTGAAGGCAGAGTGTATCTCGGACTCAGCCCTGGGGCCCGAGTCATAAACTAAGAAAATGACACCCGGGAGCGTGCTGTGTTAGCTAGCAGGCTACGCGCTTGAGTCGGGGGCAAAATAGCCCGACGTTGGACGCCAAAATGTAACGGCGTAAGCGAATGCAGACAGATTGTCAAAATATAGACAGCTTTAATGGAGGAATAGACTTACAGAACCACCGTTCCTGGGGAGACCAGGAAAGCAGAAGCGAGTGCTGGGAGCACGCTAGCCAAATTTATAGGAAAACTTTAGCCTGAGGCGAACACGCCCCCTAAGGGGTGGGACTTATCCTTACATGTGGGTACGTGCACATGCATAGGCCGGAAGAGGGTCTAGGGTCCCCTGGAGCTACAGTTGCAGGTGATTGTGTGCTGTTTGGTATGGGTGCTAGGAACTGATTTCAGGGCCTCTATAAGAGCAACACACTTAACCACCGAGCCGTCTCTCCAGCCCCATCCCTGTTTTCTTGCATTAACTCCCTTTATCAGTCGTCACAGATTTTGCCTATCTCCCAATTAATTTTTATTGTTGTTGTTGGAGGGGAAGTTTTACTGATTTATATGGTTTGGTTTGTTTAATTGTTTTCAGGCAGTGTTGCTGCTGCGTAGCCCAGGCTGGCCTCCATCTACATGATCCTCCTGTCTCAGGCCCCCATGTGCTCTTATCACAAACATGTACCACTAATCCTGGTCAGATTTTGCTTGACTAAAGGCGTTTTGCTGGCAGTGGGCTAGGGAGATGGCTCAGTCAGGAGAGTGCGCACCACACAAGTGTGGTGCTTGAGTTCAGATCCTGGCATCCATCACAGCAGGCATCTGTAACCCCTAGCACTGGGAGGACAGAGAGGCAGATGTGGATCTCTGAGGTCATTGGCCAGTCACCCCAGGCAACCATGAGCTCTGTTCCAATGAGAGGTGTGTCTCAAATTTAAGGTGGAGAGAAACAAGACAGCTCAGGAGCTAAGGATGCCGGCTACCAAGCCTAAAAACCCGAGTTTGATCTCTGGAAGCCACATGGTGGAAGCTGTCCTCCATGTGTGCACACATCCACTAAGTAAATAAAAATATCAAGAAAATAAGAGGGAAAGCAATCAAAGAAGGCAGCCAACACCAACCTCTGGACTCACATACACGAGTGTGGTCGCCTACTTATACATGCACACACCTACATGAACGTATACTTACAACACACACCTACACACATGTGTGGTTTCTTTATCTTTTACACCAGAAAAAAAAAATCATTGAGGTTGAGAGTAGATCAGTATGTCAAGTTTTCTCAAAATATTCTTGAAAGCCATTTGCTGACTGAAATGTCTAGAGGGCAGAGCTAAATGGGGCCACCAGGTAAGAAAGCAGGGCAGGCGTGCACAGTTAGGAGGTATAAGAAGGGATAAAATGGAAAGTAAAAAAAAATCTTATTAGGTTTTGTAGGTCAGGGAAATCCTTTCTAGCCCGGATTTCTAAACCCTCTGAATTTTAATTGAAAGGATTTCTCCAGGGCATTTACTTTAACATGACTGTGCACTCTCAAAAATATTCCCTATCCGTATCAGAAAAATATTACAAATTCCAGGAAGACAAGATGGCCTGAGCGGGAAGATTTGATGGTGTGCCCTTTCTGTGTGGGGCACTCACTGAGAATTGCTGGCACCCAGGGAGCACCTCGGCGTAGAAGAGAGAGCATGTTGGGGTGTGACAGAGGCTGTGGGCCCTCGCCTTGGAATCACCATTTATTCTTAAAGAAAAAAAAAGCAATATTCCTTACAAGATTTATGACCATCTATACTAGAAAATGTCCCAAATCAGACAGAAAACGATGAGGCTGAGCATACCTGGGGGCTATTGTTAGAAATGTGTGGGAATTAATGAGTAAAACTTTGTCAGTCTTGTGCTCGGGGTTGGGGTCTGAAGTGTAAAATACTGCTGCTTCTTTCTCCTATGTGCACTCGTGCTCCGGAAGGCAGGCATTCACAACCAGTGCTGTAAAACCGGTGTAAACCAGCTGCTAAGTACTGCCCTTCCTCCTTCAACAAATCATGGCTGCGTTTTTTCCCATTTCTTCTTTCTGAACGTAGACTTAGAACTTCAGTTTTCATTGCTAGTAATAATGAGGATTATAATGCCTTTCTGACTTTTTGGCTCAATATATGCTTTTATGGTGTACCTCTTCCCCTTCATTGTGTTCCTACAGGGGGTCGCTTGCCATTTCTGAAGTATGTGTGTTAAAAAAAAAAATCAATGAATTGAAAAGAAAGTGAGGTCAGAAGTCAGGAAGAAATATCCTTTAGCCTCCCCACATTAGAATTAATTAGCTCTCCTTGAAGACAGAAAATGGAGTCAGGTCATACATGAGAAGGAACACACAACTGAATCGGCTGTAGGTCATGCTTTCAAAATGAGCGTTTGTTCCCCAAATGTCCTTAAACATTCCAGCCTGCTGCGGGTTCAAAGCTAACCCCCCCGAGCGAGCCAGAGCAGTTATCGGACCACTTTTTAAGGAGTCTGAGTAGAAAGCTCGCGTGCCCCGGCTGAGCAGGCCTGCCCTGATTGCTTCTCCCACTCTGAATCACTTTCCTCCAGCCCTCTTTGCAAGGACAAAGCCTTTGGCTGCTCCAAGAAGGGAGCACGCTTCTGACAACAAGGCAGAGACAGACTCCGTTCCGCGGTGGTGTCCCATCTGCATACTCTGCCCTGTTCTGCCTTGGGATGAAGGTTTCCCGCCCAGGCTGGAAACTGATTTCAGCAAACTGGGAAGATATCAGTAGGTGCCTTGTGCAGCTACCTGTAGTCCACTGCCCTCAGCAACACCTCCCAACAGGTCTCTTTCTCATTCTGTTCCGCAAGTCTCACGGGTCTTTGGGGATCAGTATCTCAAAAACAACAGTGCATCGGTACATTAGCTTGGGCATGGCTTCCTCTCTCAGAACTTAAAGTGGAGAATGCTTTGACCCAGCATGAAATGAAATGGTAGCTGGGAGTGGATGGAGGAGGGAAGTCATCCTCTCTTTGAAACCTGCAAGACTGTTCGCCCCCACTATGTTAGGGTACAAGCGACACTTTCTAATATTCAGGCAATTTTCTGCTTAAGCTCTATTTTTTTTAACCCTGTTTTTACATTTCAACTTATTGACTTCTTTCCTCGTACCTGCTGCGGCTCACCTGTGTGTTGTCAGCTTTTACACGTAGTATTTCATGGCACACTGGTTTGTTTGTTTGTTTGGTTTTTGTCAGCTGGTGTAATGGTTAACTTTGGGGTAGACATTTGATCAGAGTGAACTTCAGGACTTTCCTACAAGCTAGCTGAAGCTACTGCCTCTGGCTCCATTGAGCTGCTGTTGGGCATGGTCAGGCTGGGAGTCTGATGTCACCATGCACAAGAGTGCAGGAACACCAAGGAAGCGGCAGAACGCAGCTAAGAGATGGACCCAGTCTCCTCGTTGAAGGCTGAATCCCACTCATCAAGCGCTGTGCCGTCTCCTGTCATTTTAGTTATAAACTCACCCTTGGCTTGAGATGCTGTGCACTGGGTCCCCTCTCAGTTTCAGAAAGAAGAACTAACAGACGGACAACATTATACAGGGAAGTTTAATGCCAACATGTTAAAAGCGAGCATCATCAGAGAAGAGAGAACCTCAACTGAGAAACTGCCTCCACAAGACTGGGCTATGGACAGCCCATAGGGCTTTTCCTTAGTGATTGATGGGGGAGGGCCCAGCCCATTGTGGGTGGTGCCATCTCTGGGCTGCTGGTCCTGAGCTCGGTAAGAAAGTAGCCTGAACAAGCCTTGAGGGGCAAGTCCGTAAGGGCACCTACTGCATGGCCTCTGCGTCAACTCCTAGCTCCAGTTCCTGCTCTGCTCCAGTTCCTGTCCTGACTTCCTTTAATGATGAACAGTGATGTGGAAGTGGAGGCCGAATAAGCCCTTTCCTCATCACAGCAATAGTAATGCTAACTAAGACAAATATCATCCTTTCTTGCTACATCCATTGTAGAATAATCCAATGTCACACAGTATTATTATAAATAGAAAATGTGCTCATTTACGTAGAGGAAATTCCAAGAGTGCGCACAGAAATGTGAAGTATTGCCAGCATTCTTCCGTAGAGGTGACACATTATTGATGCTTTCCCCTTCCTGTCATGACCGGATTTTTCTTACCTTCCTTTTGAACTAGAGCTCAGGAAAGCCTACAGCAGAATGAACAAGCCTCTCATCCCAACACCCTACTGTCCTCTAATACCCTCTGCCGTATCTCCTGCCTCCAAACTCCAAAAATGTTTGTGAATATCTCTTTAGCTCACTCTCTTAGCCAAAGTTGTCATTAGTTGTTGCATGAACTGATGAACTTGCATTCTGGTATGGACACGGGGGGGGGGGGGGGGGGGGGGGGGGGGGGGGGGAGGAGGGAATGCAGGAGCTATGGGCTTTGGTGGAGAGTACTGGTTATATATTTGCAACATGAAAAAAAAAAATCCCCAAACAGAGTAGCCCAAACCAACACTGTGTTACTTTGTAGTTTCTGTGAGGTTGTATTTGAGAGTGGCTTAGCTAGATGGTTCCGATTCAGGTCTGCTGTAGTGAAGGTGCTGGCCAAGACTGCATGCATCAGGGGCTGAGAATCTATTTCCCATTTGGCCGACTAGAATAGGCAAGGTGGGTAGCAAGGGGGTGCTGGTTGCTAGCAGGGGGCACCATTTGTAACACACGGTCTCTATGGGGCTCATTTTCATGACATAGCAGCAGCCTTCACCTACAGTGAGCGGTGCAAGAGGCCTTGAAGAAGCTGCAGCTGCTTCTAAGACCCATGCTTGGAAGACAAGGGCCATCATTTTCCAGTGTCCCTTGAGTTACACTTATGATTCCTCTCTGGCATGAAAAGCTGTTTTCAGTGGCATAAACACCAAGGGGTGGGGGTTACGGGGGTCGTCTTGGAAGCTGGCCACCACAATTAAAGATGGTGAAACTCCAGTCTGCTGTGTTTAGCTCTGAGAGGTGGACTGTAGCAAGCTGGCTTTGTGAGCTATGGCACAGATATGCAGTGGGAGTCACTGGCATGGGGGAGGGGAGGCTGCAGTCTCCCAAGAATGGGAGAGGATGGGAAGAACAGAACTATTGGTATTTAAGGATGAAGAGAGGAGGGAGGGGGAAGAGAAAATTCAATGAGGAAGACAGAAGGCTGAGCGATACCCTCCACAGCAAAGGAGTTTCAGGGGGAAAACCCCTAAATTCCCCTGGACTCCAGAATCTCTCATGTTAGTTGACAATGGCAACAGTGTTAGTTTTACTAAGGGATGAAGACAATCGAAAGAGAATTGGGGGGGGGGACACCCAAAAAGGTCACTGAAATTTCCTGCCTACCATGATTCCTCAAATTTCTCATTCTCTTTGCGAACACAGAACAATCATTTTGTTTCATTTTTGATGAAATCGATAGGTTCTTTGTGTTTTCCTCTTCAGATTGGATTTTCGCCTCTCTCTATTCCGCCCTCTCACATGTGTGTGATGCTGGTGTGTGTACGTGTCCGTGGGTTTGGGTCTTTGTGCCGTGTATGTACCTGTAAAAGCTCAACTGCCTTCCTCCTCAGCGTCTCCACCTCACATGGAACCCGGGGCCTGCCATCTAGGGTCCACGGGCTAGCAGGAAGCTCTAGGCTCTCCCCGACTCCACCACCCCCATAGGGGTTATAGGTTCTCTCCGCTGAACATGGGTCTTCATGTCTGTAGAACGTGCACTTTATCCACCGAGTCATCCCTCACCTTTGCTGTTTACTTTCATCCTGTATTTCTTCCATCCTTTCCGAGTCACTAAAAGAATAGGTTGTCATCTAAAATACAAGACCTGGTTGTCAACTTGGTGTATTTTCCTCCCGCCTCATGCAGCAGTCAGTACTCACCGCATCATCCCATCTATGATTTAGAGGGTTCCAGCCCTCCATGACACATGACTTCATAAGACAATTCTCTCCAGACTCTGTGTTTTGGGTTTTTTTTAAATATTTTGATCACCTATAATTCTAATAATCAAGCTTTTGTAAACAAAATTGAAGATAATTATGAACCACCCATAAATATGTTTGTTTTTTTCTTTGTTTTTGTTTTGTTTTGCTTTGTTTTGTCTTTGAAAGCCTTTGGGTTGGGCTTGTGTGTGTGTGTGTGTGTGTGTCAGAGATTCGTTTTGTTTTATTTAGGACAATTTTAGCGAATCTATGATCTATTTATCCTGCACCTGAAAAAATACATTTTCTCTGACCCATTTCTTAGACAGCTGTTTTCTGTTTACTTTCTAGGAAGAAAAGTACTTGGTCAGCCAAAGAAAATACTGCAAGTGCCAGCAAGAGAATCTTGTGTGGTCACTTAGCAAGCCAATTGTATTTTGACTCTCTTCACTCTATGTTGGAGTTTTCAAATTTGCATCACTTCAGGTGGGATTGAATGGGGAGAAAAATAATTGAACTTTACACCAACCCATAAACAGCATTCTTTGCAAGCAAACAAAACCTCCAAATGGGCCAAAAAGTTGCATGCTTGAATATCTTGTAGCAGTGACTGGAGTCCTAATATACCCAGTTTTCTTTCCTCTAGTTCTTTCATTACAGAATCGGCTCAGGAAACACTCCATTCCTTGTTGGAACACAGCCATCTCCAGCATGAAGAGCAACCAACTCTTCAACAGCTACACAGTAAAACATTTCACAAAGCTGTGTAAAGGCTGTTTGGATCAAAGAAAGCCACTCTCCAGTACCATGTCAGCGGCAACTTAGCTGGAATGCGTGCAGTCAGGGTGGCCAAGGAGCCTTCACCTTGTTGAAATTACAACTCGTACCCACTTGGATGTTGTAGAGCTAACTTCCAGTGCCTCAAATGTGACTGTGTTTGGAATTTGAAGGAGGCAAATGAATGAAAATAAAGTCATTAGTGTAGATAGACCCGAGTCTACTGTGTCGAGTGACCTTCTCAGACACAGAGAGAAGACCTAATGCAGACTCAGGGGGAAAATGTTCATATATAAATGGGAGAGAGAAAGAAGGGGGGCAAAGAGGGAGAGGGAGAGAGCGTGCTCAGAAGAAACTGGTCTTTATGATGCTTTTGAACTTGAACTTCAGCTTCCAGAACTGGGGGAAAAATTATTTCAGTCCTGAACCCAACCAGTCTCTGGAATGGGACATATGCACACCAAATTAGCCTCGGGGATGGGCAACAGTAGCCCCGTGTCTGCGGGGATGGGCAACAGTAGCCCCGTGTCTGCGGGGATGGGCAACAGTAGCCCCGTGTCTGCGGGGATGGGCAACAGTAGCCCCGTGTCTGCGGTGATGGGCAAGGGTAGCCCCGTGTCTGCGGTGATGGGCAACAGTAGCCCCATGCCTGGTTCTTTGAATCTAAAAACCCAAATGTAGCAGGCAGTGAGCTCCATGTCTGCACCTGCTGGCTAATCTGGCTTCTCTCCCCAAGTTGGAGGAGTGTTCCCTCCATCCACTCTTGGACTCCGTTACTTACAAATTCACATACACGATATTATAACCTAAATTAGTCCCAGCAGGAAGTAACTAAAGAGCTAGCTTCTTTCTGTGAATGCACACATGCATTAATAACTGATAAATATTCTAATAAGTGTTTTAAAGGTCAACAAGAGGCAAATTCTTTGCAAGGCAAAGTAATCACATAAATAAGATGTGTGGGAGAAATTTCGAGCCTATTTATGCTTTTTCTTTCAATCGTGTACTGAAGCATGAGAATTTGTATGAATCTGCCGGGACTAGTGAAAGCCTCTTCTGGACATATTGGGGAGGGGGCACCTCTTTCTTTAATTCATAGTGTGTATTTGAGAAAGTTCACACCAAAATGCATTAAACACAGGAAATAGAGAGCATTAATTTAGGCACAGAAATGAGTGGAGTTAGATGACTTTTCCGTCTGTGTTACATTACCCGACCCTGCCTGTGGGATTTGGGCTCTTTGGGATAGCAGTGCTCCATTTGGACTTCCCAGCTTGTCTGGGAAGGAGGGGACAGAGAGTGGGGAGGAGCAAACAGACAGATACTGACACAGAGGATTCCCAGGCTGTGCCTGCATCCCCCATCTGGCAGGACTCTAAGTCTTGACAAGACGCTCCTCTAAGACAACGTGGAGCCTGCATCTTCAAATGTTCTTGTTCCACTTGCTAAGTCAGTGTGTGCACGCTGTAAAGCATTCTCAAAAGGAGCTTTTGTAAGGATGACTTGAAAATTCACTTTCTTCGCGTGGGTTTACCTATGTTTTCCATGCTCATGGTCTTGTTGAGTGGACAGAGCTTTACTGCCTTGAACATCCATCTATCCATTGTGTGACTCTATGATTTTAAAATACTCATTGATTTTGTGTGTGTAAAGGAGCACCTGGTGTTCATTGCTTATACCTAGAGCCATAATTCCAAAGTGGCAGAAACTCTGCAAGGCTCACATGCTAAACAGTAACATATGGGCTCCTTTTTTAAAGTTTGGACTCAAAAGTCTCTATCCCCATCCGTGATGGGCGTTCCAATCCAAGGTAGGGTCCAGTGTGTCTTTACATGGTAGCAGAAGACAAGAGCGGTGAGCATATTTGGCTCAGCAAATCCTTTCATTTCACTTTTTTGTTATTTTTCTTTGTACTAAATTTAAGACAAATTAAGAATCACTTCTTACTGCCTAAAATAGTAAGCTTGGGATGATCTGCTATCATTATACCGTTTATCTACCTGATCCCTCTTAAAATGGCTTCTCACCTGAGCAATAGGGGGGCAGGATCCTGGTTGTGAAATTTAGTGCCTTCATCTCTTCCTGTCTTGTTTCTCTTTGTCCTTGAACACGTCTAGATCTCCTGTAGTTCTGTCATGTAATCATACACTATGTAAGACCTATAAAGTTATTTTCCTTCCGAACAAACAAATCATCATATTAGTGAATTAACGGTTAAGTCTGAGGGCTTCTTTTTCTCCCGTTGGTGAAAGGGGATTTAGCAGATAGGAGCAAGGAAGATTATTGTGCTCTGGGTCAAACTGCATATGCTGTCCTGAGGAGGACACAGCACAGGCAATGCTGTCTCCATCACCCCTCAGAGACAGACCATACACCCCATTCGCTAGCATTGCCTGTGCCATGACCTTCAGCATCCACTCTACAAGATGGCTGTGTGTGCACACGGCATCTCCATGACTCCGCCTACTCTCTCCTCCTTTATCTTCTAGGTATTCCCATCTTGCCTTATTCTGCGCTGCAATAGGGCCAAGCAGCGTAATTATTAACCAGAAGTATTCACAGCATGCAGAGGGGAATCCCACATCATAAACCCTTTCCTCCCCAACTTGGTTTTTGGTCACAGTATTTTTTTTTTCTTTCTTTTTCGAGACAGGGTTTCTCTGTGGTTTTGGAGCCTGTCTTGGAACTAGCTCTTGTAGACCAGACTGGTCTCGAACTCACAGAGACCCGCCTGCCTCTGCCTCCCAAGTGCTGGGATTAAAGGCGTGCGCCACCACTGCCCGGCTGGTCACAGTATTTTTTAACAGCAATAGAAACCTTAACTAATACAGCTTGTTAAGGATAAAGCCTGTTGATTAATAACTGTACTCTTTAGACTTTAATTCACTGTGTTGATCCTAAACCTGAAACACCTCTGGCTCTCTTTTCCTTTGTCCAGGTTTTGGCTTCTATTTATGTATTTATTATTGCTGTAATACTGAAGTAGTTTCAAGGTATGCATGGCAACAGGTAGGGGATAAGAATGAGCATTACAAGGATAGACCAGTTCTCCTAGCTCCCCCGGCTTGCTCCTTCATGATGGTGGCAACATCAACCTTGTCTGAGGAAATATAAAGACACGCAATGTAAACAGGACTCTGCATTACCCATAGGCTCATTTTACAAGCAGAACATTCTTAAAAAAAGAAAATTGAAAAATGTTTTTACAGATAAAATGGATAAAATGCATGCATCTATTTAGTGACTTCTTTAATAATCATCAATAAGATGAGAATAGAATTTTTTAAGAAACTAGTAGAGTACAAAGTTTGAAAAAACATAAAGCAATGCTTATTTGAAGAGGAGAGATCCTGCTGTAGTTTGATATAGATTCAACTAGAGATAGAAGTCTTAAACAGAAGCAGTTGCAAAGAATGGTTTGAGATAGCTGCTGCGGTGAATGTGGGACTAGATGCTCAGCTGGTGAGAGGCGGGGAGAGGGAGAATAGACACACTTGATCTGGGGAGGGGAGAGTAGACACACTTGATCTTTTATAACACTTTATTTAAGATACTCGTATGAAAAATCACAAATTCTTACACTACAAATTCAACAATTAAAATAATAATTTTTTTTACATACAGGAGACTTTTCTACATGTGTGTCTCTGTACCATGTGTGTGACTGTACCACAGAGCCCTAAAGAGGGTATGGCAACCCCTGAGACTGGAGTTACAGTTGTGAGCTGCCATGGAGGTGCCAAGAACCAAACCTAGGTCCTCTGGAACTGCAGCAAGTGCTCTTAACTGTTGTGCCATCACTCCAGCCCCTGTAAATATTAATAAAAATTAATAAAATATTTACATTATGATCATAGGTTAGTACAAAGAAATGTACTCAATCTGATTATCAAGACACAACTATATATCAATAGCATCAAAAGGAACAGAAAACTGAGCTGCATTGTATGTGTGTAAGGTTAATGAATATATGACCTAAAATATTTACTTGTAATTTACTAGATTATCTCATGCTAGATGATTGCTTATGGCTTTTTTCAATAATATTTAACTATGTAAAATCGTAAAGACAAAAGAACCCGTTACATTAACTTTCTTGTATTTGTATTTTGTGACCTCTTCATTCCGCTCCTTGTTCATAAGAGCAATAACTAAGATTGTAGATTTTGTGTCTTCTATAGAACATTCTCATTCTGAGTGGTCATCCTTAGAAAAACCTTTTAGCTTAGTGGACTAACATCAAAGCTGTCAGTCGCCGTTGGAATAAGACAGTGAGCTTGATGCAGTGAACACATAGGCATCATATGCAAGTTCAGAGATATGAGCTCCTTGGGATAAGGCTTAAACTTCATGCAACCTGGTCCAGGATCAAAGACAGAAACAGGGCTTCTGATTCTTCACTCTGAGAATGCAGTGGGTAGTAACATACCATAGGAGTCAGATGTGAAGAAACTACAAGCTCCAAACCAATTCTTTTAAATACATGATGTATATAGGGCATTGACCTGGAATCCAATTTATGTATTCTAGGAAAATGTAGGAAGTTATTTATTAAACATCTCCATTACAAAATAAAAGTCAAATATAAAAATGTCTTCTGATTTCATTTTCATAACCCTATAAACATTACAAATAACTAGATAGCTGTGATGTAACAGTTTTAAGTTCTGTTTCTGCTAATACTAGTTACAGAACTTCCAAGTATAGCCATGAAGAAGGCTTATGTTAAAGTAACTGTGTGGGAGGCAGCTGATAAAAATTCATTGGCATTATACACATTTGTCTTTCCACAAGGACCACAGCAGTTAAATCACATCAAAATACTACCCAGTGGTGACCAACAGTTCTTCCTTAAGCAGTTAATGATGATGATTAGGAGTGGAATGTTTGATTCTCCAAAAAACTCATTATTTCCTTTTCTATCCCTGGGATTCATTCATCTCATTTATCTGTTTCGTATGGATCTAGGTCACTTTTAAATGAAAAAAAATGCATTTAGGGCAATGACACGTCCATACATTAAAAGAGAATAAAAAACCTGTAGATATAAATAAGCCACAGGCATTCCTTAGGTCACAACCACCTGACTTATGAACATGGGTGCATGTGTGCAGAGCCCCGAAGGCTGGGAGGTAGAACTAGCCAGCGCTGTTCATGCAGGTTCTACAAATGAACAGAGCAACTCCAATGGGAGGCTCCTCCCACCAGTTCACTGAATTATTGCTATGAATAATAAAAAAATCACAAAGTCCCAATTTTAATTTTAAAATCTCTTAATTCTTGAGTGTTAAACATATCAACACACACACACACAAACACACAATACAAAGATGCTTCATAGTCTACACCAGCGGTTCTCTCAACCCATCCATTGCTGTGACCCTTTAATACAGTTCCTTGTGGTGTGGTGACCCCAACCATAAAATTATTTCACTGCTATTTCATAACTGTAATTAATTTTGCTACTGATAAGAATTGTAAATATCGGATAAGCAGCCCCAAAGGGGTCATGACCCATCAGCTGAGAACCGCTGACCACATGGAAGACTAGTGTGACCCATCATGGGGTCACGAGTGTACTCAGAGGGAATAATCTGTTACCCCTCTTGTTTGCAGAATGCGAAGCAGCCGTCTATGACTGGTTAAGCATTTGTGTCAGTGGAGCTTGTACTACACACTGGGTCGTCCACACAGACCTTTCTGTCCACACAGTAATGTTCCGTGGATGGTGCTGGTGTAGCAAACTGTAGGGGACACCGTTCTGGGCTGTCCATCCGGCTCTGCCTTGGAATGATCACTTACACAGACTTCCCAATCTCTGTGCATTCTCATCGTGTCTGCACAGTTGGCAGAGATCTGTTCAATTTCTGAATAGTCAGTCCCTTTACCAAGCCACCTTCCCTTTTAAGTCCTCTGTGTGCTACGGAGTATTTAGCTGAAAGTTAATACAATGTTTATGTCTAAGTTACCATAATTTATTGAAAATGATTGTTTTTATTGATGTTCTCTTTACTGCTGCCCCAGTGCTAATTGGTTTTTCTCCATTTTATTTTCTCCCCAAAGCACTGCTATTTTTAGTGTGAGCTATTGGTTTAGGTTTTCTTCTATCTGAAATACATATACTGGAAGTGAAAGATCATCATTTGTATGTAGTATTTCAAGTCATATCTGTTTACCAATTACCATCCTTAAACCAATACATATCACCAAACCTTTCCATACATGTTATCATTTAACCCCACCCCAAACACCCACTCTACAGCCATATCTTGACTGGAAACTACATACTAAGCAGCCTGTTGGGCTGGGAGAATACAGTGGGCAATGCAGCAGACCAGACCTTCCCGTTCATGGCTAGTTTCTTCAGCTAGACTGATAGAGTAATTGATGTCATAACTTGTTACCTGAGCTGGATTTCCTTGTCTAGGTCAAGGGTACACTGTTTTTCCTCACGGCCAGTGGAATAAGAAGGAACTCCTATCTCTGAGTTCCCTTTCACTGCTTTGGGGATGGGGAGGTGGGCTCTCTCATATTATATGTCTGCCACTATAGACAATAGAAGCTGTAGGATCCCAAGTGATCTTTGTTGCTAATAATGTAGAGCATCAGACTTTTAATCTGAGGGTCCAGTGTTCAAGTCCCTGTTCTGGCGCCATTCTGTAGAAGGAGCTGCGGGCTGTGTTCCTGCCACCCCTCTCCCAGCCGCCTGGCTAGATTATGCTCCAAAATAACAACACACAAACTGTATTCATATAAACAATGCTTGGCCCTTTTCTATTAATGTGTGTAGCACCACGGAGGTGGTGACTTACCAGGGAGATTCTAGCCTACGTCCATCTTGGGTCGGAGCTTCATCGCATCTGCCCTGGAGAGGAGCGGCCCAAACTCAGTTGTGTGACCCTTGTAGATGACTATGTGGCACGTTGAGGAAAAGATGAGCTGTGAAGGTTCCCTTTCAGTGGGAAACAGAGAGGAGCAAGGCACCAATACCTTAATAAGGAAGGTATCCTAAAAGAGAGGGGCCTGCGCCTTTTCTCATCAAAGTGGCTTAGAGAGGAAAGTGGGCAGGACTTTGGAGCACTGTGCTATTCCCGGGGGAAACACAGAAGGGGAAATGGACTTTATTTAGGAAAGAACAGAAAGTTCAAAGGCAAGAGGAATCCCACTGGTAATATACAGGTCCAGAGATGGTTTTGGGGGTGGTCAGAGGGACTTAGTTAGGCCAGAGAAAAATGTGGACTATTAATGTGGTAGGTAACAGGATTAGAGGATCGTTGTCTATGGACTTGAGGACAGCTGGTTTTGTTGAATGTTTTTTGGATAAAAAAGAGTTAAAAATCAGATCAACTGACATTATGTTAATATATCTGCATACATATAATATAATATAATATAATATAATATAATATAATGTAATATATATAAATATAGTTGGTCTGCCTGTCTTGTCTTTCTACTTACATATTTCTTTATGTATCCATCCATCATCGTCTCTTTGTCCTTCTGACAAAATGAATCCAATTTACCAGAACTGTAAAAATTAAAAGGAGGTACAAATTCAAGGAACACAGTAAGGGGCAACTAAGGAAGGGTCTTGTCCAACCAGACTGTCTCAGTCCATCTTCACGATGGAGACATCAGGCTACTTTGCCTTTCAGTATGACCTACCATCATGGCCACCTTCAAAAAGGGGTGCCATAAAGAATGACATCCCTGTGCCCCTTTAAATCAGTGTGGTACTGGCTAAAACATCCAGCATGCACTCCAGGAGCTGCTGATCCAGCAGTCCAGACATGGACAGAGGCGCAGGACGACCCATGTCTATGTGTCAGAGGCACAGACCACCCCAATGCTGAGTGTAGAATGCACTAGAACAGTGCAGCTCAGAAGTCGTATCCCCAGTACTCAGTGCCAGGGCTCCACATGCCAGTCACACGCGTAACTTAGCCTACACTGAGCAGCATCCACTGAGGAAGGAGGGGGGACCTGATGCATTTTCTCCCACCTCGAGCACGTGGGAAAGCTGTTCTTCTCCCAAACTGCTCTCAGCTCTTGCCTTTCACTTAACAGCCTTCATCTAAAACACAATCCATCCAGGCAATATTCTATAGTTACCTCTTACTGCTTTTCCTGGACCAGTAACCCCATTACTAGACCAGTAACCCCATTACTAGACCAGTAACCCCATTACTAGACCAGTCTCCCATTATGATGAGACAAGTGGCTTCATTTTTTTTCCTGGCTTCCATAAACTATAGTCAATCATGGTCTAAAATATTAATATCTGATTTGATCCTTTTGATAGATCATATTCACATAACATTCTTATAATATATTATCCCAGTTGTTCTGTTTTTATTACTGGTTATCTTTTATAATCTCTTACTGTGACTAATTCATAAATGAAACATCATTGTGGGTATGTATAGGACAAAAGCATAGTTACATACAGAGTCTGATTCTACCTGGGTATCCTGGGTGGCTATGAAGGGCCCACTGCTACCTCAGGGCAGAGAATAATTCTCTAAGTGTACCTAAAGTGTACCTAAAGTGCACCACTTTTAGTCTCTGTACACGAGGTGACGAAGGTGCATCCGTCGGCTCTGTGTAAAGAGCTCACTCTTTTCAGTGCCCCTCACTGTTGCAGTCACCCGTCTTTTGAAGAACACAGCTATTGCACTAGGTGTTGAACCTGGTTATGAGTTTACCATATCTTGTTACCCGTTTCATAATGACATTCCTTAATCATTTACATCTCTAACTTCATAAACTCTCTGAGAGTATTAATGTATTAAGCTTTACGTATCATCTCATAGCTTCCCTTGCTTTTAGGTACACAGTGGGTATTCAATATAGGCCCCTTCCTTCAGACCAAATTGTCAAGTTACAGGAGCAGTCAGTGGTTTATGCCTAAATCTTTTGTGACCAGAGAAGAAAAGAAGTAAGCATTATATTTCAGCGTGGGATTTTTTTTTCCTCTGCAGCGATTTAAGGAGCTTGAATGTTATTGTACTTTTACCATGTAGTAGGGATCATGCATATGCAGTAGAAAACCCAAATGGCAGTATGAAATGTATTCCGTGTATATTCACAAGATTCCACAGAATCGATCACCGTCCCCTTGACGGAGTTAATATGAACTCCAGCAGCAATAACCCACGGACCCCTAATAGAATTCACCGATGGGAAACGGTAACAGTTCCCACGGAAGTATTATCTTCACTGCCAGTGGTGATCTATGGATGGCAGCCTCCACAAAAACACATCGACACAATAGGCTGTAATGGCTCAGATGGGGCCTTTATGTGATGTCGGGCCAGTGATCCGTAGACTATGTCTTGCTGGGAGGTTTCTCAATTGCCTCTCCAAAGCTTTCCCTCATGCTCTCTGGGCCTGTCCAGGTAATTTCTCCAAGCTCGGGGATGTCTTCCTGTGCTCGCAGACCATCGAAACTTTGCCTCCAGCAATTTCCATTACACTAATGAGCCCCAGCAAAGCCAACGAGAAGATGAAGAATAGGTACAAATGGAAGATCTTATCTGGTCTGGAGTAACACAGGTATAGCTGTGCTTGCCTTGGAGATGTAATTAAGCCCCGGCAATCAGAGTTGAGCTTTATATCAAACCCTGCTGGCCAATTTTAAAGCTGCTTTCTCATACCTAAAGAGGTTACGCGATGCCTGGGTCAGTCAGTCATCATTCAGTATTTGATGAATATACTGATAATTTTTCAAGGCATAGAGATAGAGAGTAGGTCAACATTGGCGTCTGACCTCAGAGAGTGCTCATTTGAGGGAAAAAGAGTAAACTGACCTAGTTCACCATTAAGGACCGCATAGCTGAGTTGGTGTATTCTATATACTTTAAGCTGTGCACAATTGTGTATTTGATGCTTCCTAAAAAATCCTGGTGCTTGAAACATTATCCTTTTAATCCTGAGAAACAATGAGCATATGATACAGGACTGTACAAGAGAAAAATGGCCAGCCTCTGGCCGAGAAAGTCAGTTAGTAGTAGATATTAAAAAGCCCTGACTCACATTCTTGAGGTAAGTTAAGGACATATGAAAAGGAAGATTTGGGGGAAGAGGAAAGAAGATTATTAACATTTATTAGTATCAATCATACCCCCAGACACTTGGCAGGCTGCCTCATTTTACCCAGTCACGTGTCTAAAAGGTAGTGATGCTTTTATCACATATGAATAGTGACTCACAGAGATTATCTAGCTGGCATCGGGGCCACACGGGAGGGCAATGATAGATCAGGTACCAAGCCCAGATCTGTCAGCTTTAAAGCCCACACTCTTCCTCCATCATGCCAATTCACTTTGTTTTACCTTGTCCAAGGTGTATACATAACAGGTGTGCCTGCCTCCCTGCTGGATGAGCAGTGTCCTTCAATATAATCTCCCAACTCAGGACCGGATGGGAAGGGAGGGAATCAAGAAGATACAAGCAAAGGATAGACTCAAGTGGCACTTCCTACTAACTCACACACTGAAGCCAACCTTGGATTTCTGCCAGGATGCCATGAATCTCCTTCAGCCTCTGTCCTGGCTGGTCAGTACAAAAGCCATTTAAGATCCAACACATTTTTAAAATATCATCACTTACAATGTATTTATTGGGATGATACATTTTAATCCATGCAGTGTTCATTTTTTAGAAGAACTATGTTAAATCTGAACATCTAAATAGCAAATAATATCTAAATATCAAGGAAAGCAACCAAATAACACTTCTTGCTGGGAGAAAGTTCACACTGAGAAAAATTCAATTCTTGTAATCATGCATGCTTTATTTTAAAAAACCGTAAGACTGTAAGAAAACACAGACAAGGTTTTAGTTGTAAGTACATACAGCTGTATTGGTTTGGTAAAATGTGTGACATCAAGGAGTTTATTTGTTGAATATGTACTTAAAAAAATAAAATGATCCAACTCACCATTCCTTAATCTCCAATATGTAAATCTTCAGAGGTATTTTAACAAATTAGAGAATATCTGATTTTCTACTCATAAATGAACATAAACTGAATTCAAATATATTTCCATTTTATAAAATGAAATAGTAAAAACTGTTGCAACTTTTCATATGTAATATAGCAAAAATGTCTTTCCTTGAATACAAATACATCCATTTTGTTCTTTTTAGGAGCTACATGGTATTCTGTGCATGAATATTTGGCAGCTTCAAGTATCATTGATATACATATATCAATGAAAACACTGAAAACAATATATATCAATGAAATTTTTTGATGTCTTAGTGCTACCGTAAACACCTTTGCACATTTTTACACACTTTCATGAATATTTTGATAAGAAGTAAGAAAAATCCCTTTTAAATACAATGTTCTCATTTTAGCAAGTTAATTAAAGGTACTTAACTGTGCCTATTTTTTAGAAATTCATATAAAGATTTACTTTTTTCTCTATATTATTTTCTGATGTAGCATTACTGTGCCAGTATTGCATGCGACTGTTATAAATGAATCCAGTGCAGCTCTTAGTTATCTATAACCTCTAACTATGATGTGGCCTTCTTACTGGGCCAGTCCACTCTCTGTGTCAGCTGACAGCCCCCACAGAAGGGATAGTCAAATATGATCAAGGTAGGCTTTGAAGCACCGCCAAAACTCACACTAGTAATTCTGTGCAGACTGGAGTAATCAGAGAGACTTCTGTGAACCATCTGGAAATTTAGCTTCAGCTTGAAACTTGAGAACTGGAATAGCTAAAGGAAGTCAAGAATGCTGAGTCAGGACCATGGACAGAGCAGATCCAGGCCGGATGAGAAGGAGGACTTGGGAGAAAAGGGATAGGAGAATCAGTAAGACCATAGGATGAAGGAAGTTTTTTGCAAAACAGTAAAGTACACATGTCGCATAAAAATAGGAAATCAGGACAAATGGACAATTTGGAAAAACATTTTGCAAAACTGGATGCCATATACAGTAGGTAAGACTGGAAGGCAAAAGTTATAATTGGGCAAAATAGACCATATAATGAATCAATGTGGCCCATAGCTCCTGCTTACAGGGAACCGACTCTGTGCCAAGTTCTTCTGTCACAGCGTCTCATCCAATCCTCAGCAACCATCCCTTAAGGCTACTTGAGTGGATCCACTCAGAGTCTGTATGATTTAAGTGTTAACCCATTTACTCTCCATAACCCTATGAAGTATTTCCCTCCCCCCACAGATGGGGCGTCTTTGAGATTATTTTGTTTAAGATTGAACAGTTGTATGACAGAATCAGAATTTGAGGCCAGATGCTATCTAGCACCTCAGCTCAGCCCCATGACTTTGCTCAATGATTATCATAGTCAAGGCCCAGAAGTGTCCCATTGCCCATGCATAGACAGTTCTTCCCCGGGGTGAAAGGAAAGCCTTTAATAGAAGTCGTGCAATTCTGAGGTTTGTGCTTTGCAGTGCCGAGACTTTGTTTGATATCTATTTTTTATCACATTCTGTATGAGCTCAATTTCCATTAAATTTTTCTTTTTTTAAATTTTTTTCTCTTTCTTTTCTTTTTGTAAGGCAGAAATGAAACAGTGTCCACTACAGAGTCATGACACGTAAAGGTAATTTTGAGTGTCACAAAGGGAGCCAGAAGAAGTACCCAAATTACAGAACAATGCTTCAGTACTTTGGATTTTGGAAGGTACTTATAGATACAGTGCCCATCTTGATGTCAACTGCCTGATAACCTACTTGGGAGAATTCTCCAGAGTGGGAGACATGCTAATCTTAACTATAGGCATTTTGTAACATGGAGGGGGCTGCTTGTTTTTTTTTTGTGTGTGTGTTTCTGTTCTGCCTGTACCCCCAGCTGTCTAGTCCCAGAGAAAAATCACACAAAGATCTCTGTAAGTTATAAAGCTGATTGGCACATTAGCTCTAGCCTCTCACTGGCTAACTTTTACATCTTGATTAACCCATTTCTCTGATCTATGTTAGCCATGTGGCTCTGTACCTTTTTTAGTGGAGCAGGTCACATCCTGCTGCTTTGGTGGTCTAGGCAGGAGTGGGAGGAATCAGCTTCCTCCTTCCCAGAATTCTCCTGTTCTCATTACATCATTTCTACTTCCTGTTGGGTTTTCCCGCCTATATTTCCTGCCTGGCCAATCAGCGTTTATTTAAAACATGGTTGACAGATTACAGACAATTCTCCCGCACCAGCATTTAAACATTGGAGTGCATTTTCACGGCAGACTGAGTTATGGGGTGTTCCATACCTCTGTTCCCTAGAAGCGATCACTAGAAAGGGGCAGAGAATTTCTGTGCACACCTGTAGAGCATCCTAACACTGCTCACACTGAAGCAGTGATAGGTATCCTCTCTGATAGCGGCATGCTAAATATTAAAACGCCCCGAGTTTTGGGTGCCACTCATTGGTTGTATACTGATCTTCAGTATCATCATGTTGGCATCAGCACAGCCCCACAGAGAAGATTAGCAGGGTGACTTTGGGCTTTAATTAAGTCCTTGAAACACTTCCTCGATAACACCATTATCTGCATTTTCCTGATGCTGATCCAAATGTTGAGATTCTGCTAATTTGGATAAGACACACAATGAGCTTGTGGCCGTGGAAAGTGCAAAGGAAGGACTCACAACACTTGTCCCCATCACCGCAAATGCTTAACCTAAACAATCATGCTGATACAGCTAATAAACATCGGGGTTCGTGGAGTGGCACTTTCAGAATATGTCAAAAATTCAACTAACATGGGAAAGGCTACAGGAGACTCAGAGCTGAGACTCATCATACTAGAATAACACACTTAAGGCAGAAGCTGAATCAGAGTCAGAATGAGTTTGGATTTGTTGTGTTGTTCTTTAACAGGGAGGGGACAGATCCACCTTAAGAGACATTGACAGGTTCAAGTCTTGCCTGAAATCTGGTACTAAAGAAATGCCACTTGCTGTTTCTCAAACCACCATGGCCTGGGTTCAGATCCAGGGCTCCGCAAAATTGCTCCAACCCTCTCTTCCAAAAGTCAGAGGGGCCCTTTGGAACCATCTTGTGCCCATCTTAAGGATATCAGTGCTGGCGTGCAACACCCCAAGGCTGTCTGCCTTCTACTTGACTAACCACCGCACTTAGGCCTCCGCTGGAAGGAACAGAGTCCTGATCACCACTCTTTGCTTTCCGTGTCTGGGAGCACTGTGCTTTCATAGGGCTGCTGCTTAGAGCCTTCTAGAATATCCATAGAGTCTTCACTTCACATCACACTGTGGTCTTTCCTGGCTCTTCTGGTTCTAGGAGAAGGGAGCCCTTCACCTGCCACTTGGCCCTGATCCCTCCCACCCCCAGCTGATGCTGAGCAATGCCAGAGTTCAGTCCAGCCTCTTACTGAGGCTCTGGTGCAAGAGGAAGTACTCAGTGAAGATTTACAGGTACCAGGCGGTCAGAGTCACATGTAAACACACACACAGGACTTTGGAAATTAGCTTCACATGTCAGGAGGGGCTTTTCTTTCAAAAGTAGAGGTGTGACACCCGTGAAGCTAATGCACGGAGCACCCCAGGACTGCTGAAGCGCCTCCCAATTGCCTGCCTGGTGCTAGGAAACATCACTTTGAGCACCGAATCTTCTTTCACTTCTCTGAGGCACATAGACAGCCGTACGGCTTAGTTTCTAGTGACGGGTGATACAGAGCCAATAGATTAGGGTCAGGGAGGGATCTTAGCCCTCCACCTCCATCACTTCTAGACCCACGTTCCTGTAACGCGAGAATGAAGATGCCACTTACATGGTCGAGCGCTTACGAAAAGGAAGTGATATAATATAAACTGCTTATGACAGGGTGGACCAATAAGACGTAGGCGTCTTCTGACTGCAATTTCAATGCACCCTGTACAGACTCATTCTGATCTTTCGATCCTTTTGAAATGAATCCTACTCACAGACTACACAGTGGAGGCTCTTGCCAGCTGCATGGCCTGCATCAAATTAACCAATCATTAGGTAGCGGGACAAGAGCTCTCTTCTCAGAGAGTGTGGACACCTTGTGCTTCATTCTGACCCCGAGGCATCTTGGCCCCGTTGCAAACCACCAACCTGACCCAAATGTTCGGGTCCCTCCACCCTGCATCAGTTTCCCCGCACTGGTCTGCTGTTAAGCAGTGAGCGTATACCCGAGTAAGACTCATCCACCAGACGACGGAAAGCTGTCACGGTGTCTTTACAAAACACAACACACCCATAGAAACTGGCCACTCTGTCAGGCATATTTTAACAGGAAACAAGGCAGCCTGCTCTCCAAAATGCTTGCTCCTGCATCTCATAACCAAAGAAGGAGAGCCACATTTTTTTTTATTGGCCCATAACCTTTCAGTTATGTGAGTTTGGCACAGAATGGCATCTGTTAACACAGCAGGCTGCCTCTTGGCGTTCCAGGGATGGTTATATTAGGGCCACCACACGGCCCAGCCCGGCCATAAGCCCTTCGTGAATCAGAGTGCTACTAATTTTCCCCTAATAAAAACCACAAGATGGTATCCAGGCGGTGCTTTTCAGTTTACATTGTTCTGCCATGCAGTAGCAAGATCATGAATTTTAATTGCCTACTGAGATTCGGTCCTGTAACTGCACTATGGGCCCGATGCTACCATGGCAGGAATGGGCAAAGTCAGGAGAACAGTGTTTTTACAGGGAAATTTGATTGCAGTCGATCCCGATGACTGAGGATAGAGTCAGCAGAGGGTTCCCATGAAACACGACTTCTCCCTTCCCCTGCACTTGCTTACCCTTCTCTAACGTTTTATAAATCTTATCTTACATGACTCACAATAGGACTAAAGCATGCATCTTACTGCCTTCCACAGACACTGGTAATAAAAGGCAGAGATAGCGGGGATCAGATAGAGGAGGGAGAACAGGAGGCCCGTGTTAGCTGTGGCTTCGTCAATAATTCATCTGCCTCTCCAAACCAAAGCTCCCTTGTAGCTTCTTTCTTTAACTCGTGTTCCCTAAGTAGCCAGCCTTGAAGTAAGGAAACTGAACCCCTGATTTGTCCTTAGTCACTACATTTTCGGGCAGTTTCTCTACAGTATTTCTCAGCTCCAGTCTTTATCTCTGCTAGTCTCCATGGCCCTAGAGTCTCCCTCATCTAAAACCCAGTAGAGCTGTTGCCTGGCATTCCAGGGGGTTATCCCTAACCCCATAACAGACAAGATGAGCCAGAAACCGAGCCACCTCTCTTATAGGTTTGTGGACAGGCAGCTCTGGCTGCAAACAAATCTGGGTTAAATTCTGTGCTAGCCACTTGCTACCTGGATGGCCTTAGACAAAGGATTTAACACATCCACCCTGTTAAAAAAAATGGAGCTGACAGTTATGACTTCTCGGAGTATTAGTTACAGTGATCTGCCAAGTGAGCGTCAAGTCTTCTCACGATTTTAATCTATTTCTTCTTTGTTTTACATACCTTCAGTTTTCTCTTACTAAAATGAAGCTACAAGGAAACCAACTTCCTCTTTAAACCCTATACTAAGTATTAGACAAATACCAGAAACTTGAGTCTCTTGACCAAGGCTTTTTATGAAGAGTTCACAAGTTGCTTTCCTGACATGTCTCCTCTACAACAACTTCATAGTTCTTGCTGGACTCCTGAGCACACATTCTTTTTTCTTGTCAGTACAACTTACAGGTCATATCATTCTTTTCCTTTAATCTCTGCCTCATCGCTATGATCTGAACATACAGTTTTTAAAGTCTGCCTCAAACCTCTCATCTATTTCAGCCCCGACTAGCCTCCCTTCTCCGTAGGACCCCCCAACTGGTCCCTGTGATGTTGCTGCCACACATCACAGATGGCCAAGTTTGCACCTCTTCTTTCATGGATTTGTTTCCTATGCTGCAATTGAATGAGGATACTCTTTGGATTCCAGCCAATGGGCTGCCTTAAAGATGAAATGACCCATAAAAGCCTTTGGATTTCCAGCCTTTGACTATCGTTCAAAATGTATACATCTTATGCGACATCTATAATAATAAATTTATTAAAATGTAAATTTGGACTCTGTTTTAGTTACTTTTCTATTCCTGTGATAAATTAACATGATCAAGGCAAACTAATAGAAGAAAAGGTTTATTGGGGCTTATGGTTCTACAAGAACAAGCATCTATCGTGGCTAGGAAGAGTGGCAGCAAGCAGCAGGCTGGAGCAGCATGCTCAGTGCTCTTGTCTTGAACTGCAAGCAGGAAGCAAAGAGGTAGTGAACTAGAAAATGTGTGTGGCTTTGAAGCCTCAAAGCCCACCCCCAGGGACATACTTCCTGCAGCAAAGCCACACATTCTAAATCTACCCAAATCATGCCACCACTGAGACCAGATATTCAAATATCTGTATGATGAATCATGTCAATCAAACCACCACATGCTAAGAAATGAATTAGCAAAGCACTATCCTGGCTTGAGACATTGATGGAGCATCCTTAGGAACAGCTCCTGCTGAATGGGTTCCTCTCCTAGATGCTCTTAGAAATGGGGAAAGTCTTTCTCGGTCTCTGAGAATATGTCAATGGACAGACAAAATCCAAATCGTACAGTGAGGGAGACCAAGGAAATGCTATCTATCATCCACTGTGTAATTAAGCCCATCCCAGATGACATCCATGAGCGATCAACTGGACCACTGTTTCCCATCACAGAATCCAATCCAGCTGTATAGATCCAATGGATTCTGATTAATAAGAAATGGAGAAGGCACAGAGTGTGGATAGACTCTGTTTCACCGGAGAGAAATCCTTCTTGTTTCTGTCTTTCTTACATCCTGCTGTCTCTTGTGAAAAGCAGAGAATTTGTATTTACAAGAGCAAGGTCAAGTTTCTCACACCCAGAAACAGCCCAAAAGTGCCAGAGTAGGCAGAACCTGCAATATCCCAGAGGGTATCTGGTATTTGTCTTTAGAGTAGAATTCGGATGTGAGGATCCATTGTTCTTATCCATGTTGAGAGTCGTGTGGAAATGCCATTTAGCAAACCACAGTTTCTAAGACAACTCTGATTTGGCACCATTCCAACTACACTCGGAAGTTCTGAGTTTTTGTTTACTTTTGTTTTGCTTTTTGGTTTTTTGAGACAGGATTTCTCTGCATAGCTTTGGAGCCTGTCCTGGAACTTGCTCTGTAGCCCAGGCTGGCCTCAAACTCACAGAGAGCCGCCTGCCTCTGCCTCCAGAGTGCTGGGATTAAACGCGTGCGCCACAACTGCCTGGTTCACTCTGAAGTTCTTATTTGTCCCATATTTCTGCTTTATTGACCTTGCCATTGGCTTTCAATTGTGTCTTGGTATTCCAAAATTCTTCCCTAATGACTGTCTTAGTCAGGGTCTCCAGAGGAATAAAACTAATGGAGAGAGAGAGAGAGAGAGAGAGAGAGAGAGAGAGAGAGAGAGAGAGAGAGAGAGAGAAAGCACATTACAAATAGGAACTTATTAGACTGGCTGACATAGTCCATATGGATACTACAGCAATGGCTATCTTCATACTGGAAGGGCTGAGAACCTGCATCTGTTCAGTCCACAGGGCTGGGTGCCTAAGAAGCCCCAGCTAGTGCTAAAAGCCTGGAGGATTCCTGGACAGCCATTGGTCTCCAGGTCACGCTGGAAGCTAGGTTCTATGTCAGTGGAGGTTTTTGGTGGTGGTAGTAGCAATGTATTCTCTAGTAAATAGCAAAGACAGGGAGGCCAAACAGCAGCACTGTTTTTCCTTCAGACTTCCCCAGACCTGGACTTCTAACAGAAGGTGCTGTCCCCCACCCCCAACCCCATTAATGTTTCCAGGAAATAACCCCACGTACCCACCCACAGGCCTGTCTCTCAGTTGATCCCATACCCAGCCAAGTCAGCAATGAAATTCAACTATCAAAATGACTTTGAATTATAATTAGATAAATAGAGCCCCTTATCCTAAAGTTGATCATTTGCACTAGTGATCTGATCTTTTAAAAGTACATATTTAAGGGCTGGAGAGATGGCTCAGAGGTTAAGAGCATTGGAGCATTGCCTGCTCTTCCAAAGGTCCTGAGTTCAATTCCCAGCAACCACATGGTGGCTCACAACCATCTGTAATGGGGTCTGGTGCCCTCTTCTGGCCTGTAGGCATACACACAGACAGAATATTGTATATGTAATAAATAAATCTTTTATTTAAAAAAGTACATATTTAAGGTTATTTTAAAACTTATTTTGATTCTACATTATCACCAGCAATTTCCTGGACCCACAAAGCCTGCCAGATAGAAACCAGTTTTTTTAAAATGACATAAATGGAGATGAAAGAGCCCATGCTTCCTCTGTCTGCAGATTTTATCCAGGCATTGCTGTTTTAGAGGCAATACCTGTCTACAGTCACACAGGAGGCTGCCTTGGCAAATGTCCTTGTCGCTGGTGTGCCTGAATATTAGCTCCCAACTGACTCCAGAAGCCACCCCTCTAAGCAAGGTTCCCACTTCCAGGACAACCCTGAGGGGTGTCTCTCACTTCATCATTCTGCATGATAACTAAATCAGATAAAAACTGTGTGGAGGGTCAGAGGAAGAGGAACCACCTCAACTCTCCTGCCCTCTCTCCTGGGCCCCTGGACCATCTCATCAATGTCCTGGGCTCTGCCACCACATAACACTCATATCTTTTAATTAAAACAAAAATCAGTGTGTGTGTGTGTGTGTGTGTGTGTGTGTGTGTGTGTACCGAGGGTTGTATGCCACAGCATCAGGAATCAGCTATGTCCTTCCATGGTAGACCTGTAGAATCCTGGGTTCCAGCTCAGGTCTTCAGCCTTAGCACAGCAAATGGTTTTACCCTATTGAGTTACTGATGTGGGAGTGTCATATATCAATTTGTTGATTTCATTGGTTAATTAAATAAAGAAACTGCTTGCCCTGATAGGTTAAAACATAGGTGGGAGGAGTAAACAGGAGGAAGATGGGAGGAGTAAACAGAATGGAATGCTGGGAGGAAGAGGAAGTGAGCTCAGACTCGACAGCTCTGCTCTCTGGAGCAGAGACGCCAGGCTCTGCTCTCCCAGGCAACTCCGACCCAGGATGGACATAGGCTAGAATCTTCCTGGTAAGCACACCTTGGGGTGCTTACACTCATCTCTGCCATGAGGCTGGAAAGCTAAGGAATGGACTGGATCTACCTGGCAAAGCCATGGCTTTAATCCTACTCATATTGCTCAGTAAATTAAAGACTCATGTGTTCAGAAAAAGAGAGATATATAGTAAAGAGAGATTCAAAGACAAAGAAAATTTCTAAATGTTTTACAGTGTGTTAAAGATATATGCAAGCTAAAAGTTAAGTTCTTAAAGTAACAAACTAAGAAAAGGGGAAGAAAGAAAGTAGTTGGGTGTGGTAGAACACACCTTTAATCCCAACACTTGGGAGGCAGAGGGAGATTGACCTCTGTGACTTCAAGGTGTGGTAGCACAAGCCTTCAATCCCAGTGCCTAGAAGACAGAGACAAACAGATCTCTGTGAGTTCAAGGTATAGTAGCATACACCTTTAATCCCAATGCCTGTGAGGCAGAGACAGGCAGATCTCTGAGAGTTCAAGGACAGCCTGGTCTACAGAGTTATTCCAGGACAAAGATACAGAGAATATAAAATAAAAGTAAAAATAAACGAAATAGAGATTAAAATAAAGCGTACAAAGATGGAAAATACACAGAGAATGTTGATACTGTATGCTATTATGCTCTCTTTGAATTGTTTGAATGCTGAGGAAGGAGCAACAGATGCTAAAAGATATTTGTTTATAAATGCTGCTAAACTAATCCAACGTAGAGATTTTGATGCCTTGACTTTGAAATTTGGATCTAAGGACATGATGCTTTCGAAAGGAGTTTCCTATTTTGTTTTCACAGAGGATGGGACCCTGTTCATTTCTTCCATTCCGATTTGGTATGATGGACCACGCCCTCCTGAATGGTTGCCGTGACTACCTTCAGAAAATTGCTTCGCTCAACTGCCAACTGAGATGAAACTAGCACACAGGTTATACCATGAAAGACCTAATTAACGACGCCCCCATTCAGCAGGAAGCAGTTTGGAGAGAAAAAACTACGCCCATGTTCCCAAATATTGTTTATAAATGTTCTTTTACATTTAAAGGGGGATATGATATAGATATGAATAATTTGCATTAGTATAGATTTTGCTTTATTGATAGAGATTTAAGGTCAATTTTGAATGTATATAGGTTGTTAATGAATAATCATTAATAGTAGTTAAGCTTGTAGTTATGTTAGTTAAGATTTTCTAGATGTGCATAGATATATTTTAGATAGGCATTCTTCATATCTTTCAAAGGCTAGAGAATATGGCATTTTACATGTTTTAATAACTTAGGACTTTTCATGACAATGAGACACTCTGCTCCTGGCAGCACCAATCTACTTCAAGAGGAAGATGGGCATCGAAGAGGATCCTTATGGAGTTTGATAGCCATTTGGGCAAGAAACTGCTCTTGCCTGGACTATTGCATAAACTGGACACAGAGAACCCGCAGAGAGAGGACTGCTGAACTTGCCTAAAGGTGAGATGATCTTTCGGGGTTCCTGATTCATGAAAGAGTCTGCAAGACATTCTTCAGGACAAGCAGATAGTGACTGCCTTTGAAATTTCCTGCTTTGTGGAAATGTCTGCTGGAAACTATGGGCCTGTAGGCCGAAGATGGATGCCCCAACGGTACAGAGGAACTTTGGGTGACTGTCCAGGCAGCGAGATGTCTCTGTCATTTCTAGAGTTTTGGATGTTAAGTTAAAGCCTTCTTTTTTTTTTTTAAACAGAAAAAGGGGAAGTGATGTGGGAGTGTCATATATCAATCTGTTGATTTCATTGGTTAATTAAATAAAGAAACTGCTTGCCCTGATAGTTTAAAACATAGGTGGGAGGAGTAAACAGGAAGAAGATGGGAGGAGTAAACAGAATGGAATGCTGGGAGGAAGAGGAAGTGAGCTCAGACTTGACAGCTCTGCTCTCTGGAGCAGAGACGCCAGGCTCTGCTCTCCCAGGCAACTCCGACCCAGGATGGATGTAGGCTAGAATCTTCCTGGTAAGTGCACCTTGGGGTGCTTACATGCATTATTAGAAATGGGCTAATCCAGGTACGAGAATTAGCCTAGAAGAGGCTAGATAGAAATTGGCCAAGCAGTCTTTAAATGAATACAGTTTGTGTGTTGTTATTTCGGGCATAAGCTAGCAGTCGGCTGGGGTGCTGGGGATGCAGCCCTGCAGCTCCTATTTCAACAAGTTACTTTATTGTGGCTCAGATACTAAATTTTTGTTTGTTTCTTTGTTTCCTTTGTGAGGTGCTGGGAACTGAAGCTTGCACGTGTTAGATGAGCATTCTCGCTCTGGGCCCCAGCCCCAGAACAACGGAAAAAGTAGCAATTTCCTGGCCATTCATTATCAAGAAGTTTCTCTACATCCAATGTACCCAACTCCCTCTCTCAAGTGGACACTCCTTGTGGTAGGGGTTGTAAATATTTATTTGTTGGCACTTGTTTTTCCCAAGGTTTGTTTTCTGTAACTTGATCAAGTCACTTACAACCTGTATTTCTGTTTTGACTCAAGTTCTCTGAAAAATAAAGTTGGTTACTCAGGCTGAGCCTGTTAAAATGCAGAATGTAGGCTGGGGACAGAAGAAGTGATGTTCTAAATAATGTGTGTGTGGATTTTCACTTGACTACTGTGAATGGCAAGGAACATAATCCACCAAAATCCTTGTGTGCCGAGATGAAAGAACCTGCCTTCACGTGGTGGTTTCCTCTCACGCTGTTGGTAATTGACTGTGGTGCAATCAACTCATGCCACCGTAAGGGCATGAATACGCCACACTCTGAAGATTCTGTTTTTTGACTTAATGTGGATATTATTGCTATCGTTTATTACAGAGAAGTATCTTGCAGTAATTGAAATATAACGTGGTGCTATTAGTCATCCATAATACAGAAATGTTAACTTTAAACCGGTCACACTGTGTTAAATACTCCTCAAACCATAAAGCAATTTGATCTTCAAGTTTGTGAAAAAGCTAGATGTTTCAGCCTGAGTGCACAGCACCGAGAAAACAAACCCGAGTTAGGTTTCTCTGTACTTAGCTTTAGGGAAAGGAAGCTGCATCGTTTTTTTTTTTGGGGGGGGGGCAGATTTTCCCTCTTGATTGTGTGAATACTGGGTAAAATGATTTTGAAATTGTTTTCAGGCAATTAAGAAATCAGTCTGATTTCCTCTTTGTTTCTTTTCTGTATTCACCTTGAGAACTAGTTAATAATCTTACCCATAGTTTCAATATTGAGCTCACTGGAATCCTAGATTTGAAAGGCAACAGTATCAAACAGTAGCAATAAAAGCTACTGAAGGTGAGATTGGAAGATTGCCGATCTCTGTCCATACACCTTTCAGCTGTGAGCTGTCCCCACAGCTCCATTCGTTACCAGTGTAAGACTGGAATTATATTTTATAGGTCAAAATACGTGAGGGGAGGTTCTCCTGTTTCCTTTCACACAGCAGATGTGGTTGACAGCAGAAGCTGCTCACAACATAAACGTACAGCCCCTTTAGATCCGGGCTGGGGCATGAAAGGGAGGGTGCCATGTGGCTTCCCACACGGCACTGACTTTATAGGGAAGAAGGGCTAAGTCTATCTTGAAATTGCTTTTTTTTCATCAGACACGGAACAGTTTATCCACATTGTTAAAGATCTGAGCTTTAAGGGGTTGCTCCTTTGTCTCCACCACTTATAAAAATAACTCACTGGTTGGTGTTTTCACGTTTTAAAAATTGATACCATAATTCCACATTTTTGAACAGGCTATTCTAATTATGAAAGTAAAACATGCTCCTCATAGACAATCCACAAAATATATGGGTAAAATAGTCACCTAAAATGCCTCAAGGCGATATTTTCAAAGGCTCTTGTAACCATTTTGAATGTTAAAACATTCATTAGAGACTCTTGCCTTTCCTCTTGACTTGAACTGATAAGCCACTGAGGACCCTCCTTGGAGTTTGGTCACTGGGATTCAATGTCATTTCAGATTTGACTTCTGTCTCCAGCGCTTCTCTTTTCCAGCACAGCTACTTGAGACCACTTTGCAAAGAGATTAAAATGAAAATGCGGGGAGAGTCCCAGAAGGTAGGCTGCTTTGAAAAGCTGTTTACTTGCCTGCGGAGTGGTTTGGGAGGTGAAAGGTCAAGGCTAGTCATAAGAATGCCCCGTGGGCTGTCCATTCAGTGAGCTCAGGGTCTTTCATCTCTGTTTTTGTTGACCCCAGCTGTGTCTACCTTAATCCTCCCTGTGCTTCTCTTCTTTTTCTTCCCTTAATAATCTATCAGTAAACCTTGGAGAGGGGCCTTGGGGACAGGAAAGCCATGGCTGGGAAGCAGCAGAGGGAGAAGAAATATAAAGGGTAAGGGACTCCCGGTAAAATGGCAGAGCTCGGCAGCATGTTTGATGGGATTTGATTTGACTCAGCCCCGGTGGATACCCAGATTCATAAACATTGCTAAACCCTGACACAAAGGAAGGCCAGTGCGCTAAGTGTCCCATAATGATCTTCTTGTGCAGTAGATGGCGAGTGCATGTTACGATTTTTAAACTCTCGAGAACCAACAAGTTAAATACAGCCAGCAGAATGCTTGTTTTAGCAGGCACACCCCCCTTCCCAATAACACAAAGGTTGAGGTGAAATGGGGGCTTTGGTGGACTTCTGATCCCTTGGAGTATAAAAGAGAGGGAAGGAAAAGGTCAGTCAGTGTATCCTAGTCAAGTTTCTTGATCTGTTAAACCAAGAATACAATGTGAACACAGACAAGAAGAGAGGCTTTAAATGAGGAAGGGACATAAAGAAAACAAGGAAAGACCCAGAAACATATCATAGTCGGCTCACTCCCCGAAAACCAGCTAGGAGCCTCTTGCTTGTCTGCAGCCGTTGGCTGTTGGTGCTTGGCTAATGTCTGCTGGTGCCTCCACCTGTGGGAGGCAGCACTTTGGACCCCCAGGCTGAAGTTTATAGAAAAAAGCGGAGCTGACGCTGTGATCAACATCAAAACTGAAGACTATCCTAGCAGCATCCAGGGACTCTTCTGCATACTATTGCTGGTTTCTTCTGCAAAGGAGAGAAACATCTTTAAAATTAAGCACCAGGATGGGGTAGGGTGGGGAAAGGAAGGCAAGGCCGTCTCTCTAGAGAGACTGGAGCCCAGGCTTGATGTGATGTGTTCGGATGATGCTGAGTGCCCTGCAGTAACCCCTGGCAACAGCCATTCCCAGAACAGCTGTCAAGCAGTGACTTAAATGGATGGCCCAAGTGCTGGCTTTGTTTTTTATTTGGCTGCTTGTTTTTTAACCCTGATGTATGCCTATGAACACCTGGGGACTCTTTCTTTTCGGAAGAAATAAGCTGGCATACACTTTATGTTCAGAAGGCACTTTCTCTTAAATACCCAAGAGAAATGACTCCATTGTCACGAGCGCCAAAGACCTGTTAAATATATCACTCTTAAAAGCCCCAATCCCGAATTTAGTACATGCCGTTCACAAGTACTATCATTCTAATTGATGCTCTCTGCCAGTATTGTGCAGTATTACAAAGATGCAGCCTTCATCTCTCCCCTCCTAGCTGCCTTCTGCCATCAGAGTACTTGTACTAAACCTGAACTCGCCTGCCATGGAATAAACTTAAGATGTCCAAGGATCCTCTCCACACCTCAGCTAAGCATTTACAACACAAAGCTTTATACAGAGCCCAAGTGAAGAAGCAGGCTAAGGGGAGATGCTCAGCATGCTGCCTGACTCCTCATCAGTGCCAAGTACAAGACAGCTGGCCACCATTACCATCCCTTAGCATGTGCTCAGTGCTACCAACTATATGATGCTCACTAAGGAGAAATAACTGGTGCTAATAGCCTCTAACACAATGCTTTCTTATAGTTCATCGTTTTGCACTTTTGCCAATGTCTTCCTGAACTTAACAGCTATATATTTTGCCATCTATCACTCCTGTGCATACTATCCAAGGGAAATATAAGTGAAATCACTTAATGAATTCATAAACCTACTCAGCAGCAGGGCCTGATTCTCCTGAATACCTTTTTGAGTTATCAAAGCTCCAAGACCACCAGGAACACTGCTGATCCTGCAAAACTGCATTTATTAGACTCGCTGAGCAAGAGAAAGCAGCACCTTGGCAGTGTATCAGCACTCTCCGGGGGGAGGGAGGAGGGGATGTGGCATGTCTACCGGGTGTAGAGCCGGCACAAGGCAGTCTGCAGTGAAGCTGGTAATAGGCGAGAGCTGGGCAGGGGTAGGTCAGAATTTGTAATGAGAAGAGCTACTCTAAGGCTTCCCATCTTCCTTTCTGTCGATCTTGCTGGGCATTCTGTGGTTCATACAGCTCACCCAGGTTGGGCAAGTCTTACACTATGGTTCTCATTCTTTGCTGTTCACATTTTCCTACCCAACAGCCTGATCTGAGCCAGTAAGGACACCAGTAGTGATGGAGTCATTTCACTAATTGCTTTTCTTATCGCTCTGACAAAATGCCTCCCCATGCAGCTAGAGGAAAGAAAGGCTTTTGTTTGTTTGTTTTGGCTCAGTTTGAGGGGATGGCCTGTCACAACAGGAGCGTCAGGAAACAGGAGCCTGAGACAGCTGATCATAGTTGAGTCAACAACCTTGAAACAGACAGAGAGGAACCCTGGCACTCAGCTTTCTTTCATTCTTTCTAAGTTAAATTCGGGACCTTACCTGGTGAAATCGTTCTGCTACATTTAGGTGGGCCTTCTGGTCTCAGTTAAAACAGTCTAAAGTCTCCCTAGCAAACACGCTCAGAATTTCATCTCTCAGGCGATTCCAGGTCCTGTCAACTGACTGTTTTGTTCTGATTCTTATAATTAGCATTAATCTATTCCATCAGTCTAAACATTCACTATTTTTCCAAGTCATTTTCCATGAGGAAGTCATCTTATCTCTGAAGATACCACATGAACCAAAAAGCAAGAAATGTCTTCAGCATCTAACTGCCTTGGAGTTTTGTTGTTGTGATGAAACCCCATGACCAAAGCAACAGAGGGAGGGAAGGGTTCACTCACAGTTCCATATCACAGTTCATCATCAAAAGCAGTGAGAATAGTGTAGGACCCTGAAGGCAGGAGCTGAAACAGAGGCCATGGAGAGGTGCTGCTTCCTTGCTTGAGCCCCAGGGCTTGCTCAGCTGCTTTCTGATAGAATCCAGGACCACTAGCCAAGGCAGCCCTATCTCCAAAGAACTGAGCTCTTCCCCATCAACCACTGATTAAGAACATTCCCTGTAGGGCTGACAATAGACTTTTTGTAGGTATTTTCTTAGTTGAAGTTCCTACTTCCAAGGAGACTAGCTGTGTCAAGTTGACATAAAATTAGCCAGCACAGCTCCTCACCTTGCAGTTGTGTGCCATTTGGTGAAATTAGAAAAGATGATTGAAGGTACATTTTTAAAATAAATTGTTTATTATTGATTGGTTGGTTGGTTTTTAAAGACAGGGTCTCCATATGTAGCTCTAGTTGTCCTGAAATTTGCTATGTAGAGCAGGCTGACCTCTAACTCAGAGGCATCTGCCTGCCTCTGCCTTCAGAATGCTGGTATTAAATCATTCTGCACCACCACTCCTGATCTTTTTTAATATAGTATTTTAAATGTATAATAATTTAAAATATATAATATACATGTATACTTTCGGGCAGTATTGAGGATTGATCCTAGGTCCTTATGAATGTGAAGCAATCACTCTACATTGCACTAGGATGTACCCCTAAATTTAATTTTGAATTGCCCTGTAGCGAATATATTTATTCAGAAGTATACGTTTATTGAGTTTTAAACTGAGTAGACTGGAACTTTCCCAGGAGATGTAATGGCAACTCTATGGAAACTAAGTCCATCAGGACCCTGACCCTAGGACTCACTATTTCTGAGAGGTTGTGTGTTAGTACCTGTTGTCTGTGCTCCTTCATGTGTTGGATAGAGATGCAGAAAGAGAGAAAGCTGGAAACCCATTTATATTGTCAATGGTTTGCTTTCTTCTGAAAGATCACCCTAAATACCAGGCATCTGGATAATGGGCATTGCTTCTGACTGAGATGGGCCAAGGAAGAAGCATCATGTATTTCCAAGGCATCCCATTCAAGAAGTCCCATATGGAGAATGAAAAGTTTCTGTGGGGCTTGTCCTCCAGAAGAAAAGGTTCTGCACCCCAATAATCCTCTCTGTGGATGCAAATATCTAAATCAGACCAAATCAAACCGAATTAGGAAAAGCCTAGGTTTAATAGATACCACGCTTCTGGATGGCTTTCCAGAGTGGAAACAGAAAAGGACGACCAGAAAACTACCCGTTTGTTCTCTGGGGGGTGGTTTAAATACCCTGTGGGGGTGGTCTTGAGCATCTCTAGGAAGGGATCATCATTTGGGGGGCTTTCATGGGAGTAGAGTCTGGACTGAGGTAGCTCCAGGGGAGGGGCTTGGGATAGAACTTCCATCTGAACAGTGAACAGGTTTCCTCCCTTCCTGTGCTTGACAGAAATTCAAATTCAAATATACTAAGTAAAAAGTTATCTTTTGGTTCCCCAACAACATTATGACTACTCTGTGATGGTTTTTTTTTAGCAACTATACATCCAATAGAGGCTAATATTCAAAATATATAGAGAACTCAAAAACTAAACATAAAGAAAACAAATAACTCATCTAAAAAATGGGGTATAAACATAGAATTCTCCAAAGAGAAAACTCAAATGTCTAAGAAACTGTTAAAGAAATTTTCAACATTCTTAGTCATCAGGGAAATGAAATCAAAACTACTTTGAAATTTTATCTTATAGCTGTCAGAATGGCTAAGATCAATAAAACAAGTGACATCTCATGCTGGTGAGGATGTGGAGCAAGGGGAACACTCCTTCATTGCTGCTGAGAGAGAAAACTGTATAACCACTGCAGAAATCAGGATGGCATTTCCCAGGAAGATGGAAATCGATCTCCCTCAAGATCCATCTACACCACTCTTGGGCACTTCATCCTACCATGGAGACACTTGCTCAACCATGTTCATTGCTGCTCCACTCATAACAGCTGCAAATTGGAAACAAGTTAGATGTCCCTCAACAGACGGATGGATAAAAGAAAATATGATGCACTTACACAGTAGAGTATTACTTGGATTCTTTTTAAAAGAATGAAATCATGATCAGGTAAATGATTGGAACTAGAAAAATATCATCCCGAGTGAGGTAACTCAGACCCAGAAACACAAGTATAGCATGTATTCACTTATATGTGGATATTAGTTATTGAATCAATGATAACCAAACCACTGTAGAAACACAGAGGCTAGGTTTACAGTAAGGGACTTGCGGGGGGGGGGGCAGACAGATCTCCCTAGGAGAGGAAAATAGGTAGTTATAGTTATGTATGGGGAGGAGGAATGGATCAATTGGGAGATGGAGGAGGGGATACAGAGAAAGACAGTTAAAGAGGCATTTGAGGCATGGTATGAAAACCTAGTACAATAGAAGCTTCCTAAAATATACACATATAGGAAAGCTATCTAAATGAAATCACCAAATAATGAGCTCCAACTGGACAGCTCTTGTCATCAAACAAAGCCTCTAGTTCCAGGAATGGATTACATCAAATTGAATTGTTAGCCAAAAAGGTACCAGGGGAACCCCCAAATGACCCAGGCTCTTACCAAAACTGTTGGTTGCTCGCCACAAGCTGACAGGAAGACCCCACTGCTGAAGACAACACCTCCACAATTCATTGGAAACGGAGAGGTTGAGCTGGTGTCTCTATCGAGCATTCGGCCCCTGCTTGCTAGTGTCTCTGCTTTAGGAAGGTATTCTGCATCTTACCAAAGGAGAAAGTAAATACCAATCCAGTCACACGCCCTTTGGTCTACAATGGTGTCCATACAAGATATGCGAGGGAAATATACCAAAGCTTGTGGGAATAGCCAAACAAAACCTGATATGACTTAAGGCCTCCTGCATGATATGGAACCCTTATCCAACACTGCTTGGGTGACCAAGAACCTGAGACTAGATAGCCCAGGAACCTAGGGGAAAACCAAATACTACTGCTCTACTAAAAAGAATGTAGCAATGAATCGACTCCTAGTGACATTCTGCTATACTCATAGATGAGCATTGCTCATCCATCATCAGAGAAGCTTCCTCCTCGGCAGATGGGAACAAATGCAGAGACCCACGGCCAGACATAATGTAGAAGGTGGTAGACCTTGGCACTTAGCTGTAAATGGGGAGTCTCCATTAAATCCCTCCCTTCAGGGCTCAAGGAACCCGTGGAAGAGGAGGAGGAAAGAGTGTCAGAGCCAGAGAGATCGGAGGATACCAAAAAAACGAGGTCTTCTAAATCAACAGGATCCTGGTACCCATGAATTCACAGGGACCGTGGCAGCAAGCACAGGACCAGATGGGGTCCTAGAGCCGAAAGGAGGAGTGAAGGTGTGCTCCCATCTCCAACCCAGAAACTGTCTCTAATTGTTGGCCACTTACAAATGAACATGTAGTTTTCTTCAAAGGAGTTGTACCGGGGAAACAAGCTGCTCTCAAGAAATGGCTGCGTGTTGCTCAGGAGATGGTCACAGTCAAGGGCATCTTTGGAGGGTCCTTGTCTCAAAATCTGTCAGGACTTTTTCAAAATCTTATTTTTATTTTATTTATATATTCTTTAGATATATATTATGGCTTCCAGTTTACTCTTTTTGTATGGGATTTCTGAGTGTGAGAACAAGTGGGTCTCTGCATCTGCGTCTGTTTCTTGTGCCTTTTCTTGGGCTCTCTTCCTTCTGTCTGTCTGTTTTGTACTATTCCAGTGTGTTAGTTTTTGTTTATCTTATTATATTTTATTTATTATTGTCCACTAAAAGCCCGTTTGTTTTCTAATGAGAGACAAAAAGGCAGCGATCAAGATGGGAGGGGACTAGAGGAGGAACTAGAAGGAGTGGAGGGTGGGAAAATAATAATCAGGATACATTATGGGAGAGAAGAATCTCTTTTCAATAGAAGGAAAAACAAAGAAGCCGGACACGTAGTGTGTATAAACCACAGTGGGAGAGCTGGGTGGAAACCGTGAGCTTGGCGAAACCTAGCGCATACTGAAGGGTAGAAGAGGTGTCTTGTCACAGTTGCCCTCAGTTGCCCTCTTAGAAGAGTGCTGACTCAGAGGCGTGAGGGGGAACATGGTCTCCTCCTCACCCCGTAACGAAAGTCTCCATCACCACCAAAGCAGACACCCTGAACTAAGCTCCAACCTGTTACCTGGCCTTGGAGCTGGGCAGGAGCACAAATCTCTGTCCTGCAGCATTGCTGCCAAAGTTCACCTGGCCCACCTTATTCCAGGAAACTCAAGGGAAGAGCGCTTGTCTATCTTGCACTCTGTTGCTGCTCAGCTCGCTCTGCCGTATCTCCAAAAGACAGCAACGTCTGAGCTGCTGTTGACTTAACTTGGAAGGAAGCATTTTCTTCTGCTATCCATTCAGAAATCCTGTCTTGTAGCTACTGCTACTTTCCTGTTCTGTTCTCAGAACAGATTTCACATATCAAGTTTTCTTCCCCAGACCAAGTCATTTTGGAATCTTTCATCCTCCCTCTTAGGATTTACATATTAATATTCTAATGTGGGTATATGGATCTTCTCTGATGCTTGTACACATGTCTTACCTTCCTGTAAGTTTCAGGAACACGGGAAAGCAGCCATGGTGGGAACAATGTCCGGACATGTACTGAGCAGCATCAAGTCACAAAGGGTGGGCTGATGGTCAGAAGCAGTTTGATTCCTCATCTTTGCCCAAAGGAAATGACAACTTCAATACACATGTAGAAATATTAAAGTTATACCTTCATAGTCATGTTTTCCTATTTTCATGATTTAAAATGAAATAAAGAGGGTTAATGCTCTCAGACTTTTTAAAAAAAAAGAAGAATCTTAGAGCTTTTCCCTCTTTGTTATTTTTTACAAAGGAAATATGAGTACCCTGTGTCACTAATATCCGAGCATATGTTTTGTCCACCTGCTGGGGGATCCACACTGGGTGGCATCTCTGTTTGCTTCTGAATCAGGAGATGCCTTTGAGTTTGGGCTACAGATTGGAGACGCTGGAATAACACCGTGGATACTTTGTGTTCATTGTGAGCAAAGCCCCCCCCCCCATACCTTTCTCCTAACCCAGTGTCAAACGGGTCATATCTGAAAACACAATTCGCATTTTCTTCACTTCAGATTACTCCCGCTGCAGGGCTCCTTTATCTGAAATTATCCCGGGGAACCTTTGTGTTTGAAGCACAAAATGATATGAAAAGTCAAGGATCTTTTTTTTTTTCTTTAGCAAACCTAAAAGCTGAAGGCAGATGTTGGAAGCAGAAAAACCATTCCTTGAACTCCCCAGGAGTTGATCAAAGAGGCAGCCATAAATTGCAACAAAGGCAGAGATCCACTTTGCTCTGAAAGCTAGCCAGCAACGCTGGAAATGTTTCCTTATTTATCCCATTAATTCTGTGATAGCAATCTCTACTGACAAGATTTGCAAATGTAATCATTTATTAATGAAACCTGTCTGGTGGATTGTACCCAAGATTCTCCTGAGGTCCCAGACTCTATGTGGCCACTGCCCTTTGCTAGCTACAAGCTTGCTGTCTTGACAGAACGTGACATTGGAATTTCAGAGATTCTCCGGAGAGATTCAACTCCATTAGTGTTTAAGGCCACATTCAAAGATGGCCGCCAGGCACAGCTTGCTCCAAGGACTAGCCTGCTTGCCAGTTTTTAGAACGAACAGGGCAAACATCGTTTCTTCTGTGTGCAGAGACCATTCTCCGCGCATCCCAACCTTGTGTGCATGGTTTTAGGTTCTGCTGCAGACAAGAATGGAGAATTGGACCTGCATTTGTATTGTCTCTCATCATGTGCCTGATGAAGATAAGGTTGACCCGACTCTTGACTGAGACATTGATCTTCCCTAGAAATTTCTTTGTGGTTTCAGACATTTTCAAAATCTCACCGTTTCCTTGGCGACCATCTAAGCTTTATTCCCATGAACCACACGGCGTGATTCATCAGTGCACAGCCAACAGCAGCCACCTAATTTACAGGTTTCCTAAATAGTTCCTGGAAAGCAAACCCTGCCCGGAGCTCTTTCAAGGGCTCTGTTTTTGATGTTTCAAAGGGCACAGCTAAAAGCAGTACTAGTAATAATAACAACAACAACAATAATAATAATCCTCTAACCAGTATATGAGGAACAGCGGTGGTGGCGGAGATAAGAAAATGCAGAGGTGCAGAAAAACCCCTCAGCCCAGCTCCCTCACATGTGCCTAAGCTCTGTTCATTAATCTGTGATAACTGACTGTTCTGCAGAGGTTAACAGCACTGGTACATGGTGACTAAGAACTCCATCACTACCAAAGAGAGTGAGGTGTTTCTGGTGTGACAGAGGTCCAGCTTTCAGAACATGGTGTTTGCTTTAATTGCAGGAGAGAGAGAGAGAGAGAGAGAGAGAGAGAGAGAGAGAGAGAGAGAGAGAGAGAGAGTCCATTTAGGATCTTACATTACTTTCTATAATAAAAGTTAGCAAAGTATTTTCGTTGCAAACTAAATGAAAAATGACCTATGGCTGGGATCATCAATTCCTTACCTTTGCTGTGTGGCCTTAGAGAAGTTTCTGATGCCCTTTGCCTCAGTTTCTCTATCTGCAAATTGAGGTGGTAATAGAACCTCCAGAGTCTCATAATTTAGTAATGATAACCATCAACATTGCTGGCATTCAAGGATGCTATAAATTACGCCATGTTCTGTTCTGAACCCACCTATGTTCCCATGGCATTTCAGAACAAAAGAAGTGGAACAGGCCACTGCACCGCTCTTTGGAAGTCATTTAATTCACTGTGCGATATCCGAGTCTCTCGAGAGCAGACTTTCCCCAAAGGGCAGTTTATTGGTCGACATACACCCCCTTTTCTTCTAGAATGAGAATATTACGTATGCCTTATAACAGCTCTGCTTTGGTAATCGGCGCCGTTTGGGCATAAGCTGGCTGTAGAAGCATGATCCCATCCATGAGGGAAGCCATTAATAAAGACTCACCAAATGCGGAAGGGGGCTGTGTTGCCCGTCTGCAGTTTTGGGTATTGAGTTAAACGAGGTAATAGATGCGAAGGTTTTAATGAGCCACTTGGTGTGGGACAAGTGCTCCGTAAACAGTAGCCGATGCCACCAGGGAAGTGTGTTTCAGGAGACACCAAGGAAGGGCGTACTGTGTATTTCACTTTACACGTGCATGTGTATTTCACTTTACACGTGCATGTGTATTTTTACATACATCACCCATCCCCCTTAACCACGAAGGATGTTGTCTGAGCCTCTGTGAATGTCTGCAGCTGTGACTGGCAAGGAACATACACTGGTTTTTCCCATATATGCAGAATTACATAGATATGTGGGGCAAAGGAAGGTGGTTCAGGATGATGTGACTTCCATTATGTTCCTCAAAACAACATGTATTTTATTCCTGGTTTTTATATTTTTTTTTAAATTATGATTGACTGCAGGTAACTGAAACCTCAGAAAGGAAAACTAATATAGATTCAATTATAGTGATTTCTGAATTTATTTAATATCAGTTTTTAAAACATAGCTAGGTAGTGCGTGCCATTACAGAGGAGAGAAGAGAGAAGGGAAGGGACTGGCGGTAGTCAATCCTCACTGTCGATGGGATTGGACTTAGAATCACCCCGGAACCACCTCTCTGGGCATGTTGTGAGGTCATGTCCATGAAAGTTTAACTGAAGAGGGGAGATATGCCCTGAATTTGGTCAGAACCACCGAATGGAGTGGGGTCCTGAACTGAGTAAAAGGAGGAAGTAAGATGAGAGCTGCTGCCTGCTCTCCTGCTGCCATGGCTAGGACATTCCTGCCCTGCCGGTCTGCACTCACAGCTGGGAGCCCAAATAAACCCTGTCCTCCTTACCCAGCAAGGGGGGAGGGGAGGGGGAAGCATCCCTTAAACCAGTAGCCAAGGTTTCTAATTCTCAACCCTGGAAAGCCGAATCTCAAGGCCTCCAGTCCCGAGAGACAGAGAGGGATTTTGCCTGTGTGTTGGGATGTTTCCAGACTAAGCCAGATAGTAAAGTGACTTACAGTTGCTTTGCCCCCAGGATGGGGCTCATTTTTACGCAGTGTTCCAGGATCGCCTCGCCAGTATTATGCTCTGGTTGAGGCCAAGAGTGAGGGTTTCAGTGGCCATCTGAAGGCCCCACGCCTGAGCCTGGCAGAGTTCCACGGCAGCTGGCACATCCATTAGCAGCTCCTGGCTCCTCTCTCACATGAGTGTGCGAACGGGCAAGCTGGCACTCGCTTTCCCAAATCCTCCTTTGGTTTCTGTTTTTACTGGGGAGTTCTGGTGGGGGTGGGTGGTTTTAAAAGGTTGACACCTCTATACAAAAAATGAAAAGAAAAGAAGGGAGGAAGGAAGGAAGGAAAGAAGAGAGAGGGAGAGAGAGAAGAAAAGGGAAGGAAGGAAGGAAGGAAGGAAGGAAGGAAGGAAGGAAGGAAGGAAGGAAGGAAGGAAGGAAGGAAGGAATGAAGGAAGGAAGAAAGGGAGAGGGAGAGAGAGAAGAAATGTTCTAAGGAATGAACCAGAAGTTCCACCAGGTCTCTTCAGACAGAAAATCATCCCCATACCTTCCTGCCATGGAGAACAGGAGAAGCATCCAAAGGACTTGGTTTCCTCCTAGCTCAGCCCGATCTTTGTTGGCCCTGAGCTGAGTTTCTTGGTAAGAGCAGCCTTTGACTTCTACATGCTGCCGACACCATTGCTTAGAACAGCAACACCAGCCACACAGTCCTGCTTCCCTAGGCGCAGCAAAGGAGAGATTGTTAAATGGCAATAAGAGACACATTTCTGACGGGGTTTTCTATTCCAACATCGAAAGAAGATAGAAGATTTAAAGAAAACCAGGCAATGGCCTGCTACCATTGTGTGCTCTTCAGTGAACCAGTTGATAAAACCTGCAGGAAGTCATTGGTTTGCACTGAACTCCTTACTACACCAGACCCAACAGACCAAACCAAACGGTGCCACTCAACCAAGACAGAACAGGGTTGCTTATCTGACCTGCTAAGAAGGCAGAGGAAAGAGAGACCCAGTCCCCCAACAGGTTGATGTTACCTGCATGAAGCCCCCTCTGCTTTGATCTTTTATAAGGAAAGTAACTTTGAAATGACCAACCCCCCTGCTTTGTTCTCCATTTCTGCCTTGCTACTTGCTTGGCTAGAGTACTCGCTGCCATGCAGAAGGGGGTGTGTTAATTCTAGAGACACAAAGAAGAGACAATCAGGATCTTCCAGTTTATCTTGGTGTAATTCAGCCACCAATTCATTGTACTGGAGATTTTGAAAACTTGGTTAAATCTCCTCATATTTCTTGGCCTCTGTCACATGAAGTATCCTTTTCATTTTCCTTTCTCTAATTTAACCTGTGAGAATGTGAAGTCTCACCTTTACCTCCTCTTCTAGGTCCTTTTCTCATCTAATAACCTTTCAGCACAAAGGCTCCTTTTCTCCTTGTTTAGAGCGGTGGAGCCACTGCGGAATAAGAGATCTTCACGTGCTGAGCTGGGCACAGATCGGGTTGGAAGTGAAATTACGAAAGCAGCCACGGTTTGGCTTTGAAGTAAGGGAAACCAGGCTCCGAGAACGACAACAAAGATCGAAAGAGATAGAAAATGATTCCTCTTGTTAAAGTAAATTAATTAGTTGTATTTATAGGAGGAGACAGAAGGGAAGGAGTCAGGCGGTGTCCCACATAACTAACTCCCTCGAGAGAAGCCAGATTGGATTGAAAGATGATGACGGGGGAGGGGCTGCCACGCCACCTTAGAAGGGAAGGATCTTGGGTTTCCCTCCTTTTGCACTCTGTCACCCTGCAGACACGAGAACATATCCTGAGCCTGACATGAAAATGATGTCATCTTTCTTTTCCGACTCACCAGCCAGACTACATTAATCCCCCACAGCGTGAGGGCCAGCAGGAGGCTGCTGAAGGGACTTCAGGCCTGTGCATAAATGATGACCCAGTGGTTAGGGGTGGTAGCCTAGATACATGCAGGATGCATTAAAGCAATTAGACGCAAGAGGAGTGAGGGTGTAATTCCAGTGCCCGAGAAGGACCAGGCCGTGCCTGGAACAGGCTGAGGAACGCTAGAGCTGAAGCTGGGAGAAGGCACTTAGCAGAAGGCCTGGTTTCACGCGTTAGCACTGGAGGTGGGGGCAGGTTTCAGCAGCGACAGCCATGAACTGGATCTCCTATAAATCGCCGCACTTGAGCCAACCTTGTCACAAATATTTCCCGATCGTGGATTGCACACTGCTTCCCCCTGTTTGAACCTGGCCCTATGGATGGTTTCTGCTTGGCCAGAGCATTTGCTGAGCTGGCATTCCTGCCTGACTCCAGGATGCTCTCCAGGTCTCGCTCCTCCCTGGTACCAACCCCCACCCCCACTTTATCATTTACAGGAACTCAGACCCCTGTGTGACATTTGAGTTCTGATCTCTACTTCATTCATTCATTCATTTCATCTACTTCCTTACCTACTGAGCCCGGATCTTGCTGTGGTGCTCAGGTTGGCCTTAAAGTCCATAGATAGTACAGGCTGGCCTTAAACTCGTGGCCCTCCTGCCCCAGCCTTCCAAATTCTGCAACTATAGACATGCATCATCATGTCATCTTAGACTTCGTCTTGAAATGGCTGCTGAGATACCATAAGTATCAGGAATTCTAGAACTTCCAAGCATGTTTTCTGCATAGATTCTTCTTAATTGTACTGCCTGGAAGACTCACTTCTACTGAGCCTTGCACAGGAGCCTCCCTGTGAACACAGTCGTGACTCTGAATCTTTCTTTCACAAAGCTCTGGACTGTTCCTGCTCAGCTATCTCAACCTGGTTGGAAGCAGTGGCTGACCGTGAAGTTGCCCTGACAATAAAAGGGCATCTGAATAGGCTTTAATTGCGGCAATTTGGGGGCAGTGTGGAGGAGACCCATCAGAGGTGGAGCAGCCAAGACGAACAAGCTAAACAAAATGCCAGCCAGAGCAGCCTGCTGCCAGGCACAGTTTCATCCACAGTCTCTGTGTGATGAGCCGTGAGAAATAGCTCTGATCAGGATACTAGGGACAGAGCAAAACCCAGTAACCATTCCTCTCCCACCCCCCATGTTCTTTGCTTCCTCAAGACAATACAACTTTCCCCCTTTTTTGTTCTTATTTAAATGAATTTCTAGTTGTAAATGCCATTTCAAGACAAGCCATAGCTCCAGTGACTCCAGGTAACCAAACCCCACAACCCTGAAATCCCTCTTCTGGGCCCTCAGAGGCTTTCTCACTTCTTGCCTCTCAGCTCTCTTGCCCCCAGTGGCTTAGTCTAATAGGAAGGAAGTGCTAAGGGGAAGCTCCCTCCCCTCCACCGGGCTACATTTGGGCACTTCTACAAGGCACACCTCAGCCTGCACCTGGCACTCATGTTTCCCAGTTAATAATCACATTGCTTAAAACTAAAGGGCAGTCAAGAGCATGTTTTGAAGTTGGCTGAGGATCTGTTTGACTACTGTGTTCCAAAGATGACATGAGAGAGCGCAGTAGAAAGTACCTGGTACACAGTTGGAAGATGAATAATTCAGCTTCCCTCACATGCTGAATTAACCTTGACTTATTTCATTCCCACCCTGCCCCCATCACGCCAGCTTTGCCTCTCTCTGACTGGAGTTGGCTGCGATCATCCAGGCATGCATTTTAATCCCATCTGGAAATGTCTTCTGCTCTACTTGGATCACAGAACATGAGAGCACTTGGGTAAGTAGGTATTCCTTATGGAAAGGGGTGTTGTGGGAAAACCTACGGTGATGGGGCGTGGGACATTACCCATGTCTATAAAGAATGACCACCTACTGTGTTTCAACTAATATTGACAACCAGAAGATAAAGCAAATTAGGATTTAGGAAGCATCATGTTTCTATTTTTGTATCACTCATTTTCCTAGACACAACTCTCCACCCCAGCTTCCTCCCTGCCAAAAGCAACAACCACCACTTTCACCCCACCAAGAAATAAGGCACACAGCTTCGGAAGGCAGGTTGTTGGCGGGAGGCTGCTTGTTTGTTCCTGGCTGCTCAGAACCAAAATAATCATACAGAAATCTTATTATTTGCAATACTGTTTTGCCAATAGCTTAAGCATATTTTTAGCTAACTCTTACATTAAATTAACCCATTTCTATTATTTTATATTTTACTATGAGGCCTGTGACCTATCAGCAAGGTTCCACCACGCAGCTCACATCTTTCCCCTCTGGCAGCTACTTGGCGTCTCTGACTCCACCTACTCTCTCCTTCTCTATCTGCTTGGAACTCTGGCCTTCCCCTATTCTGCTAAGCCACTGGCTGAAACACATTTATTCATTAGCCAATAAAAGTAACACATAGACAGTAGGACTTCCCAGACCATTCTCCCTTTTCTGTTTAAAGAAAAAAAAAGGTTTTAACTTTAACATAGTGAAATCACATATAACAAAACACGTATCAAGCAAGACTTATAGTTAAAATATTTATGTTTACTTTGTTTTATCATAATTAAGGAAAACTATAACTATCCATTCTTCAACTCCATCAAAGACTCCAGAATGATATACTGTTACCTAAATAAACAGGAAGTGCATTATAAGCAACTTCTAAAACTCTACAATTCACAGAGACATCTCTCTGCCTGGAGAGTCACCCAAAGTTCTTCTGTAGCATTGCGGGCATCCATATTCAGCTTACTGGCCCATAGTATCTGGCAGACTTTTCCATGAAGCAGAAAATTTGAAGATCTCTTATACATTGTACTGGCAAAGTTTATCAGATGCTTTTTCCTGTGTGCTTCAAAATGTCTGGCAGTTCTTTCATGAAGCAGGAACCCTGAAGGACTGTCTCACCTTTAGGCAAGTTCAGCAGTCATTTTTCTGTGGGTCCTGCATGTCCAGTTTATACAATATGACATCAAGCAGTCCAGGCAAGAGCAGTTTCTTGCCCAAATGGCTAACAAACTCCATGAGGAGCCTCTTTGATGTCCATCATCCTCTTGAAGTAGACAAGCTAAGGAGATTATAAAGAGATATCCTACTTGTTCTTTCTATAACCAAATACATCAGCCAGGAGTAACCAGAAGGGCACTCAAATGAATGAAATCTGGCAGATGGATGTGTTCCACTTTATAGAATTTGGGAAATTAAAATATGTACGTCACACCATTGACACTTACTCAGGTTTTTAAAGGGCAATTTCCTTGAACTCAGAAAAGGCTGATTCAGTAATCACACATTTATTAGATGTTATGACCATCATTGGTATACCTGCACAAGTAAAGACAGACAATGGTCCAGTATATGTGTCGAAGAAAATGAAACCTTTTTTTTTATTATAATATAAAGCATATTGAAGGTATACCAAACAATTCTACAGGTCAGGCAGTTATAGAAACATCAAATCAAACCATAAAGGATATGCTAAACAAACAGAAAGGGATGGAAAATACCCCCAGAAATAGACTGCTTAATGCTTTATTAACCTTGAATTTTCTTAACGCTAATGCGAAAGGAACAATGGCAGCAGAGAGACATTAGACAATGAAGAAAACTTCTGAATTTAATTAGCTGGCATATTTCAAGGATGTGTATTCAGTGGAAACCAGAAGATGTGCTATGTTGGAGGGGGTTTCACTCTTGTTTCCACAGGAGAAGAATAACTATGATACCATCAAAATTAATAAAGATTCACTTTGAAAAAGAGAAACCTCCTGAGAAAGAGAAATGGCAGCTTTTCCACAGAGGTGGCAATTGTACAGGTGGTAAGGAAACCTCATAAGGGCTGGGACAGGGTTCTGTTCTTGTCTGTAGAGAAAAATACACATCTTCCAAAAGTCATGAGACCCTGGACATTTGGATGCCTATAGGGGAAAAAATAACTATCCAGAAAGGATCGCCAAGCAAAAAGAAATGTGACTTATGAGGACAGGTCATGTGAGGGTTAAAAAAATTCATTATATATAAATGTGTGTGTGTGTGTGTGTGTGTGTGTGTGTGTGTGTGTAAAACTGGCTTTGGAATTGGACAATGACTCTGTCCTTTTTTAAATCCAAGCATGTTGTTAAAAGAAGAATTCAGAGTTTCTGTTTTATGTCAGGAGCCATCTGGCATGGGACATAAAGAAGAAAGAATTTAGGAAAAATCTTACTTTTTTCCATGTCTTTTTGTCTATATTGTATCTTTCATTGAATATATATCTATATTAATAATATTTAAGTTTTCCATACTGAACAATCGATTTTCCTGCAGTAATCTTCAAAGTATTCAGGAAGAAGATGGGGCCTCACAACAACAAATCCACCTGGTTGATATGACATCATGATGTTGATAGTGCTACTATGAGACTGGTTTTGGGTACCAGCTGCTCAAGATGGCTCCAACTTGGTTAGCTGAAAAGATACACTTTCTTACAAAGTTCTGGCCAGAACTCCAAATAAGAACTTCAGAAAAACCCTATCGACTACTCAGAGACCATTTGCAATTTACAAGACGGTAATCTTAAAACTTAACCATCATTTTACTTTCACAGGATCCCATTAAAAGAACATTACCCCCAACAGCTGGAAGTAATTCTAGAAGAAGACATCCCCTTTCCTAACAAAGTTTGTCCTCAGGGTTAGGAATATCATTTAGGGGTTGGTTATTACTCATATAACGTTGGGGGCTGGGATGGAAATTATGTAGGCCCAGAGATCTCCTTGAAAAAAAAAAGGAGGGAAAATTGAATGTGATAATAAGTAAATTAGTGTGAGCTTATTCACACTAGTGATAATAATAGTGAGTAATACAGTAGATACTTATGAGCTGTTATTTATGGACAATTTACATTGGTATAGATTCTTGTATATTGATACAAGTTCAAATTATATTTGTTATATTTAATATGCTTCTATTTCTCTTTACAATATTTGTACACCTATGCAAAGTTATTTTGTCAGATTGTAAGCATGCATGTTTCTACCTCTATTTAAGACATGTTCTATACTGATACAATTTTTAGGATATATTATCATATTGCATTATATATTTCTACCTCTGATGAAGATACTTATACTTTTTTTTTTGAGGCCATGGTCCTCATACACTGCAAATTTGTTTAAAGATTGTTTAATATTTTGATATGAAGTCTTAGTCTTTAAGTTATATAGGTATTAAATGTTATAGGCCGGCAGTCATCATGTTTGTCATACTTATAGTTAGACTAATTGGATTCATTAGACACATAGAGATTGTATTCTGCATAGATAGGTAATCTTCAAGAACTTCAAAGATCTGTAGAACATGGGCATTTAAATAACTTAGAGTTCTGTTTGACATGAGACACAATTGCTCCTGGCAGCATCTATCTATTCCTGAGAGAATGTTGAGCATCAAAGAGCTTGTTTTCTTCTTGGAAAAACTGGCCTTTGGGCAGAGAACTTCCCATACCTCGACCACCGACAAAGTGTACAATGTCCAGACTGGACAAACAGGATACAAGAAAAAAGACTACCAATGCTTGCCAAGACAGGGTAAGACAGTTTTGAAATTTTTTTCTGCCTCTGGAAATGGTCTGTCAGTTACTCTAGGCCTTAGCCAAAGTTGGTTGCTTCAACGCTGCAAATGAGACTTTGGGTGATTGCCCAGGTAGCAGCTTGTCTCTTTCATCTACTGCACAGTTTGAAAGTTGCTTGATTGTACTTCCTGCCTACTCAAGTAATATTATCTCCCTTCTCAGGTCTTCATTGGAGTTGAAGAATAGATGGTCGTAGTTATCTTCCTCTTATTATCTAGCCAAACCATTTCTAATACAAGACTTAGACTCTGTAGGATAAAATGATTATTAAAACATTTAGCATATGCTCTGCTCCTTGCTTAGTATTGTTGATGCTGGTTGTAATTCTAATTTTTAGACTTGATATTTGTTCTTAGTGTGTATAGTTTTGTATTGGGTTTGGAACTCTCTTATTTAGGCAAAAGGAGGAGGTGATGGGGAACCTCCTTTAGCCAATGGCCTTTAAGAGGCTGGACCAGGTTGGGGCATGACTATTGGGTACCCCAAAAGCGACCATCATGCCCATCTCACTCTCGTCTTCCCATGCTCTACACCTTGAGGTTGGACCCCCATTCCTGTTCCATGCACTTTCCCCTTTAATAAAGAAAAACCTTAGAACACTCTTTTTGGATTCAGCTTGGGATTATTTGACTTGCGTTTCCCCCTCTTTTACGCGTTCAGCATCAGCAGGTAAAACAGACATTCTGGTCTTCTTTGCAGCCAGTTTACTTTTCACAGGTAGAATGCATCAGTATCCTATGCTAAGAATAAAGCCAAAAGACATGGGGGGCTCATGGCCCATGACACATGAAAGTCCAGTTTGCCTAAGAGTTGTCTCAAAGGCCCTTCTCTGTAAAAAGTTGTTTACAAGGAAGGTAGGAGTAAATGAAGAGACTCAAGTACTTGACTAGCTCAGAGGAAGAAATAAACATGCCTATTTACCTGTGGGGGGTTTTTGGTTATGCTATGAAATAAATACTGAGTCACCAGGCCTGGTGGTACAGGCCTGTGGTCTTGGCTGATTTGGACGTTGGTGCAGAGTTTTTGGTTGTTTAAGTCTTGCCTGAGCTACCTGGTGGGTTTCAGGCCAGCCTAAGCAACTTGGTAAGAGTCTGTCTCAAAATAAAAAGTAGGTAAGAGGCCAGGGACTCTACTCCAGTGGTAGAATACTTGCACATCCAAGGCCTAACATGCTCAATGCTTAGTCCACAAAAAAAAAAAAAAAAAAAAAAGACAGATGGTGTCATTGGACATGAAAGAGGCT
>NW_026067966.1:9723178-9853247 GCF_014885135.2 Alexandromys fortis | reverse complement strand
AAAAAAAAAAAACAAACCCTGGGGTTGAACTTAAGAAACCTGCTCTCATCGTGGACAAGCTAACTTCTAGAAGAATGTTTCAGATATTGCCCAAGAGAATCTTCTGTAATGATGGAATGTCCTATAGATGTGTTTCCCAGTGTGATAGTCACTAGTCATGCATGGCCTGTGAATAACTGACTTATGACATTTTAATCTTTCTTCATTTTAAATTATTTAAACTTAAATAGCAACACTGGGCAGTGGACAGTGTGGGAGGAGAAGACCAAGCAGATGCAGTATCTTCTGCATCATTGTTTTTACGAACCAACCCTAAGGATATCTACCTCTAAACACTTCACTCAGAAATTCTTTCAGCATTTCCAAATATGAGAAAGGAAGAAGTAAACATTGGACCAAGCTTTCTAGAGGAGTCAGGTCTGAGAAACATGCTTTCACATACAAAATTGAAACTCTGATTCTGGCTGGGTGGTGGTGGCGTATGCCTTTAATCGCAGCACTTGGGAGGCAGAGGAGGACGAATCTCTGTGAGTTTGAGGCCAGCCTTGTCCACAGAGTGAATGCCAGGACAGGCTCCAAAGCTACACAGAGAAACCCTGTCTCCAAAAACTGAAAAAAGAAAAAAGAAAAGAAACCCCAATTCTGCTATAAATAGTGTTACTCTCCTTATACAACTGAGGATCTGCAGATGACAAACTGAAATATAAGGCCAAGTTATAAGATGAATAGCGGGCAGAACTGGAATGTTAGTCCTTATCATGAGTAAGAAGCTTTGCTCTCATTGCTATCCTCAGAGGAAAAGGCAGCCATTAGCTGCAAACAGGGAAGTGTCACTTGGTCTTTGGCTGCAGGATTTCCTTGGGTACGAGCTCAAGTTCAAACCATTGGCTAAGGGACCGGCTGATGTTCTTGCGCTTCTTGGTACTAGCAGCGAGGCATTCAGGTCTGAAGTTGTCCCTCTGATGTTTTTATTATTGTCATTGAAGAAACTGAGACCTGGAAAAAGTCCATATTGGACAAAACTAGCTTATCAAAGAATAAAATCTCTTCCCCTAGGAAAAATCGCTTTCATCTTAAACTACTCAAGGCCCCTAAAGGAAAGCAGGATTGTCATGGAGGGTCAGTCTGGCACCCCTGGCTGTGGTTGATGAGGAGAAAGAGTTTCCTGATGCGAGCCATTCACGGAACAAGGCTGATGTTGGTTATAATTAGAACTGCCTTTCTGGGAGGGGGCAGGTGCTTCCTATGCCAGGTCTGCATTTGCACGTGGCTGCATCCCCTGCTGCCACCTGGCTTGCGGTGTTCTCCTGGGGAAGCCTCAGCTGCTTTCCCAGCGCAGGTGAGATGGGAGCAAAGGAGGGAGGGAGGGAGCGCGGCAGGGACAGTGACCATCATGCAGGCAGCATTTCACAGTGTGAGTCTGCCACATACGCACACATGCACGCGCGCGCGCACACACACTCACACTCTCACTCTCACTCACTCACGCACGCAGCAGACTTCGGCTGTGGACTTACCCCTGCTCCCTCACAATGGCTCCTCACGTTCTACACCAATGGGCTCTGGGGTGAGAAGTTCAGTCCCCAGTTCTGTCAAACCTGCAGTTTCTTCCATGACCTACTTTTCTCCCTCTGCGGCAGCATCAGCATGCTTACAATGCCTCGCTCAGACCCTTGTTTAGACTCATCTTTTGCCTGCCCTGGTACTGAAGCCCAGGCTATTGCCAGCCCCCCACTCCCTTTGAATCCCTGACAAGTGTCGATAGGAAAAAAAAGAGAGAGAGGAGAGAGAGAGAGAGAGAGAGAGAGAGAGAGAGAGAGAGAGAGAGAGAGAGAGAACAAGAAAAAATGTTAGTTTTCAGCTCCCCCATAGAGGCTGGGACTCCAGACTAAAAGCTAGTCCACCAATAAGGGAGAAATTACAATGTGCTTCTCAACTCAACAGAATTGGAATTTGAGTCTGTCCCTCTCTGGCCACAGGCCTCTCACAACCCACCCTCAACTCCTCAGGAACAGTGAGACGAACACAGGCAATGCCAGGAGCACACGGGACCCCACAGCATCCGAGGAATTGCTGCACCCTAAGTAGTAGAGGGCAATGGAGACCACGCCAAGCCTCCTCTTAAGACAGCCACCAACTTCTTCCCCTGGATGAGCCAAGGCCCTGAAAGAACAAGGCTAGGGGTTTGCAAAAGCTCCCTGAGCCTTGGGCTGTTTCAGAGCCCAACCCCAACAAAATCTTTTGCCTGCTCATGGCTGCAGCTGTTGAGAGAGTGGAGTGACCAAAGAGCCAGTGAACTGGCCCAAGAGATTCTTTGTGCTTTTGAGGGTGTGGTACATGCATCTTCTTGCCCAAGACCACTGGAGACAGGTCCTGTTGATGCCTCTTTTCATAGATCCTGGTGTACAGGACAGTTCCTAAGGGGTCAGCTTGGGTCTGCCTCTTTCCAGAGCCTATGCTTGGCATGGACTCTGTACCTTCCCACATTCTCTCAGCTACACCCCACTCTTCTGGGACACTCCCCTGTTCCCGCTCAGCAGGGCTGGGGCTTTCACAATGAGCTACTACCCATGTTGGGCTCAGAGTGAAGAGAATCCCCAATCCCTAAGCCCATATCCCTCCCGTCCCTTCTAGTCCAGGACAAACATGTAATGTGTGCTTTGGGAAATTTAAAGGAAATCCCAGAGATTGAGAGGCTGTCCACTGGGAGTAAAATAGAGAGCTCCACGGGGATGTCCTTCTGTCTATGTGCTCTTTTCCTAGGTCTACCACAAAAGGAGGATAGCATACAGAGGCTCCCACTGGTGACCTCCTAAGGACAAAAATGGGGAAAGAAAATGCCTGGAAACTTGGTGTCACAGAGGGGCCTCCTTAACCTGGAATGACTAGCTTCCTGGTTTAAAAATTTATTTGGTGTTGGGGAGAGCACTTTCTGTGCAAACTTAAGGACCCGATTTTGAGTCTTCAGCACCCACATAAAAAGCCAGATAGGGCTGCAAACCCCTGTAACACCAGCATTGGCGTTAGTGGGAGGCTCGCTGGGGCTTGCTGCTGCTTACAATCAACTGAGCACCAAAATCCCAGAGAGCTCCGGGTTCAGTCTGAGACTGTTCAAACGGGTAAGTCCGAGAACGATAGAGTGATAGAATCAGGCATCTTTCTCTGGGTGCCATAAGCACACGGGCACACAAATCTGTGCACATATGGGCACAGACACACAAGTTTAGATAATCAACTGTCAGCTAATCCGGCCTTTCTGTTCCTTTTAGCTGAGGGCACTTATTGGATAGAGTTACGCCCCACAATCAGCCAGCAGGAGGCTATGTAGCAACTTTCTTATTCAGTGTTGATCACTACAGTCCCCACCCTTTCCCGCCCAACTGGCTCATCTCCTGTGTCTCTCCCCAAATTGCCCAGCATTGCACCTCACTTCCTGGTCTCAGCAATCATTCCTTCCTCTTCCAGAAGATCCTCCTCAAGTGGTTGCTTTCTTCTCTAATGGACTCAAATGCCTCCTTGCCCGCAAATGTCCCCTTCACCATCCAGCCATCCAGAAATTACCTTACACATGGTTTATTTCCTTCATAGAATTTAGCACTCTACATGAATACCTTGTTTAATATCTCGTTGAAGTTTGTCAAAATACTGCCAGTTACAGACTGAATGCCCAGGGCTCAAAATTCCCTGCAGTGTTCATGAGTCTCAGTGGGTTCTCTTCCTCGTACTCCTTCCTCTCTCTGTTCCTTCTTCTGCTTTCTTTACTCTGTATTTTGGCTGATGTGGCTCCACCGAGCTATTTATTTTGCAAATTATAAGAACCACTGGGTTTGCAATGACTGAGATCCTAGTTGGGACAACTCCAATGAATTTTGGCTTTGTTCTCTCTCTCTCCCTCTCCCCCCCTCTCTCTCTCTCTCTCTCTCTCTCTCTCTCTCTCTCTCTCTCTCTCTCTCTCTCTCTCTCTCTCTCCAGGATATTATACAGCCCGAGCTGGCCATGCACTCCCCGCACTCGGTGTGTAACTGAGACTGTTCTTGAACTCTCGGTCTTCCTGCCTCTGTCCCAGTCTGCCCCGCTGTGTACACCACTGCACCCAGCCCATGCTTGGTTGACAGTAGTCCCTTTAAATTGAGACGCTTCTCTGGTGCGCCATGAGGATTTCCCAGCTTCTGTGTTTGCTTCCCAGCATCATTCCGGGAAGCCTCCAGTCCTTCAGACATATTAACCTATGCTTGATTATGTTCATTCTCAAGGTAAATGGTACAGTGTTACAAATCAAATAAATAATAAATACAAGGCCCACCAGGACTTGACAGAAGTCCGTCCAATCAGCTGAAGAGAGCGAATGTACTAGTCCGACCAGGGAAAGAAATTTCGGAGAGAGAGAGCCTTCCCTAACAGTATTCCCAGACACTCAAGGAAAGCCGTGAACACCAGGGTAAGGGCTTCTGCTCAGTGCCCGGTCTCTTCCTTCCGTAAAGCTCCAATACAACCTCTGAAGTGTACTTGTTCCACCTGATAAGGCTTCCTAGCAGGATGACTGCAGTTCCCCTTCCTTCCAAAGGAGGCGCTCTACCCCTCATTGGGCAAAGGAGCCGTGTTTTCCTGTCCCTCTAAAACGTTAACAAGAAGCATCATGAGACTGAAAGAGATTGAGGACACAGGACATCCATTTCTGGGACAACTGGGCACCGTTCAGCTCCGAATAGGTGTCCACCAGCTCGTTTGTCTAGACCCCAATTGCTTTGGAAGGTCCTTGCTGAGCTGTCATTGAGACCTGTAGGCCAAGGTCTCCGTCCTCATCCAGCCAGGGCCTGGGTTGAGATCCAGGGTGTCAGGATCACATCCTCACAGGAATCTCAGTCTTGAGCAGAGGAAGGATGGAAACTGGAGGCAGCTGAGACATGGGTATTGCCACTCAAACCCTGATCCCAATCTCTCAGACGCTTGGCTTTTAACTCATTTGTCGCTTGTAACTCATATATCACATCTGTAACTTACAATAAATAGACCCTACATTATAGGCTCCTTAAAGTCAAAGATCAGAGCTGGACACCTGCTCCTGCCACAGAAGACTCAGAATATGTTTGTGCCTCTCGTCCCTAATAAACTGTGGGATTACCGTGAATGATATCCAAATAATCGCCTTTCCCTTCCGAAAGAAACCTAGACAACGTCTACATCTGGTCTGCCACGTGATTCTCAAGTAGACAACCCAAATTACAGTTTCAGAGACAAGAGGGGAGAGAGAATTAGGAAGAAAATCCTATCTGTTGCAAAAAAAAAAAAAAAAAAGTCATGAATGAAATAAAAGAAACTGTTCTGAGTTCCTGACTCACATGATCACTGTGGGTCAGCCATCAATATGGAGAGAGGAAGAGCGTAATTGGCATAAGCCCCTTGAAATGTCTGCCTACGGCCTCCCCAAGGAGGCCTTGGGGAGATTCAGATAGCGTTTGAACAGCCGGGGTTTGATAATGAGAATTGACATTCTAGTGTGTACTACAAAAGACACTTCCCTCCTGGAACCGAGAAAAGTACTTTAATCAGCCAAAAAGTTGCTGCTCTAAAAGGGGGAGGATGGGATGAAAGAACCCCCTCATCGATTGTTCCTGCGCTGTTGCTAGGCCCTGCTCCCACCAAATGTGCAAACCCCTCTGGCATCCTTGGTGCCTCCTTCATTAATGCTGCTTGTTCATGGCTATGCCAGAAAACCCAGCTGACTTCCATGAAGCACGGGACTGAAGGTTGCCCGGGTTTCCAGTTGCTTATACACACAGTTCACACCCCATGTGTTAAGAGCTCCTTTGCTCTTCCAACCACTCAGAGAGTCTGGGAAACGGGAAATGGGCTTCCAACAGAATGGTCTCTGGCTCCTCCCTACCGGGTCAAACCCCAGGGTGTCTGCAGAATATTTATTAGTGGTAAGTGAAAAACTACTATCAGAAGCGAAGATAAAAGGTTGCATTCACAGATAAGATACAGAGAGTAGAGTGGTCTCAAGACTGAAAAAGGTAGGCTGAAAATGCAGCCGCCCCCAGCAGAAGCTAAAGATAAAACAAAGCATGCTTTGTGCCCAGGGCAGAAAATTAAAAATTGAGCAGGTTCCCTTCTGAGAGGGGAACCATGGGGTGATCTTGCTTCTACAGCGCCCCTCCACCACCCTCTGCTCAGATTACCTACTAGCATATTGATTTCCTTCATCCCCTTACCAGTCATGGATGCTGGTGCCGTTCACAAGGTAATAATCCTGTTACGTAGGGAAGTATCAGATCCTTGGGCTTGGGGTAAGTATTCACATGCCTAGTACAAGGAACCTAATATATCCTTGAATCTGTTGCATAGTCTAAAAGTTGGACGATGACCAAGGGTCTATCTCCTTCTGAGTTCATCCTGCAATAACTTGGCGCCCTGTGTGGAGCACAAAGACAAGACACCCTTGCTGTAGTTTAGTGCAGCTCTGAAAATCCAGGTCCAGAGAACCCTGTGAGCAACAGCAGAAAAAAGGTCGTGGCTTTTCTGCATTAGTGTTCCCTTTGTCCCTTCTTCTTTCTTCCTTCCTTTCTTGCTTGCCTCCCTCCTCCCTTGGCACATCCTTCCTTCCTTTTAGGGTCATGGGGTTTATGTCCGGGGCCTTGCACATGCTAGACAAGCCTCCTTGAACTAAATCTCTAGAACTCTGCTTTGTTTACCCTTTCCACCATATTTACTTTACATATACTACCCAGTAAATCTGCTGTATGAAATAAGAAAAATAATCAGCTGGGATAGATAAAAGAGTTCTCAAAACCCAAGGATTCTACCTTGAGATACCCTTAGAGAGAATCAAATGGCCTTCCCTTGAATCTCCCCAGTGTTTCAGGGTCCCAGGTTCTCACAGGAGTTAAGAAAAGGCAGTGTTATTTTGTTGGCACCAGAGTAGCCATGGAATTCTAGAAGGTGACAGATGAGGGCTCAGGAAGATGAACCAGCTTCTTGGGGAAAGGATGGCACTCAAAGTCACTAGAGCATGCTGGTGAGTGTCTAATTAGTAGCAGAGAAAAGCTACTAATGGGTACTCTGGTGCTGTGGTCTGGGTGTGTGTGTCTCTCCAAAATTCCTATGTTGATATCTAGTCCAAATGCAATAGTCCTAAGCAGGAACCGTTTAGGGTCATGCTTCACCGACAGGAAAGTGCCATATAGGAGATCAGCAGAATTGTTTACCCTTCCAGCCGGGGAGAGCGCAACAAACCTGAGGCTAGTAAGCAGAAAGTGACTTTTATCAAACACCAAATCTTCCAGAACCTTCAGCTTGGAGGTCCCATTCTCCGGTAATATCAACCCCCTACCCCCCAAAAATCTGTCGTTTGTAAACCAGTTTTATAACTAAAAACATTTATCTTATGTAAAAATATAAAAGCCCACTTCTGTAGCAGGAGGGGTAGACTGAGACCTATCCATTTTTCTGTTATAAAATCTAGCTAAGGAATATGAGCCATACTGCCAAAAGCGGTATAGAAACAACACCGCTTGAAGATAAAAGGCCAAGGAAAAGGCAGAAAAGGAGATCTGAGACTGAAGGACGCTACAGAGAGAGCCATTAAACAAGCACCATGCCTGTCGTTTATCTTCTTTGCACACTGGGCTCCCAATGGCTCCCAACTGAGCTTGGCACGTGCAGAATGTCACAGGGAGAGCTCGGCTTGTCACATAGCACAGAGAAGTTGAAGGAGAGTCTGGAAAACATGAAGTCAGCCAGTTACTAATAGTTGGCCCGGATGCTCATTTTCCCTGTGCCTGTCGACAACCACAGTCATGAATATTTTTTAATGATAACTTATACAACTCTGGTCAATATCAAGGTGGAGAACTGTCGTGTTGATGATGAGTTGGTATAGGTTTTCTTTTTTTTTTATTCATTTACTTTTTTATTTAAAAGCATTTTTTTCTCTTGTCTATGCCAATGTTAGTTCTTCCTCCCCTCCTCCTACCCCCCACCCCATCAACTCTTCAGAGAGGGGAAGGCTTCCGGTGGGGAACAAAGTCTGGCACATTACATTGAGGCAGGACTAAGGCCCTCAAGCCTGTATCTAGGATGAGAAAGGTATCCCTCTATAGGGAATGGGCTCCAAAGAGCCAGTTCCTGTACTAGGGATAAATACTGGTTCCACTGCCGGTGTCCCCACAAAAGGCCCAAGCCACACAACTGTCACCCACATTCAGAGGGCCCAGTTCAGTCCTGTGTAGGTTCCCCAGCTGTCAGTCCAGTGTCTGTGAGCTCAGGTCAGCTGTCTTTGTGGATTTTCCCATCATGGTCTTGGCCCCTTTGCTCCTATTATCACTCCTCCGTCTCTTCGACTGTACTCTGGGACCTCCACCCAGTGCTTAGCTGTGGATCTCTGCATCTGCCTCCATCAGTTACTGGATGAAAGTTCTATGATGGCAATCAGGGTAGTAATCAATCTAATTACAGGGGAAGGCCAGTTCAGGTGCCCTCTCCACTATTGCTTGGAGACTTATCTGCTGTCATTCTTGTGGGTTCTTGGGAATTTCCAAAGGGTCAGGATTCTCCGTAACCTCATAATGGATCCCGTTATCAAGATATCCCTCTCCTTGTTCTTCCTCTGTTCCTCCTCCAATCCCAACATCCCATTCCCTCATGTTCTCCTCCGCCTCCCCTCCCCTTCCCTCTCCCCTAGTAGATGTCTTCTTTTTGACAAGAGAGGGAATCTGAACTGAGATGAGAACACAGATTATAAAAGTAAACTCTTCCAAATGCACAACTGTCTGGCAAGTCCGAGCCAAGCCTTCATGGGTGGCAAAAATTCACCTTCTTTGTGAGGCTCTGCTCTGCATAAACGATTCTATTTGTGATTGACTTTGACTCCCAGCCTGACAAAGGTAAGGAACTTTCCCCATAATCTCAAGGGTTCATCTGCTCACACTCAGGGTGAACTGGTAATGTCAGGATTAGCTTTTCCACGTCAAACAATAGTCCACATGCCCAAACTCTGGTCCTTGTTGTCTTATTACCATCATTTCCACAACATGAAAGGAAACCAGAGCAAATGTCAAAATGGGAAGGGAGAAATGGATGCATAGGCACGAGAGAGAGCAGAGATGGGGAGGGAAAAATAACAGCAGAAAACCCAGAGCAAAGTGATCGGCTTACCTCCAAAATCGCTGAGATGCAATATCCAGCTATTCATATAGGATGAGAGTTGGGCATCTAAACATAGAGCCCTCATTCTTAAAAAAGGAAATCACGAACATCTAGTCAATACTAGGACCATGCCAGCCAAATGCCAGGCACTTCACCCAGAGGACATCATAAGGGAGGTGAAACTGCAAGCTGCATCTTGAAGGTGCAGAATCTTTTTTTTTTTTTTTTTTTGCTTTTTCGAGACAGGGTTTCTCTGTGGTTTTGGGGCCTGTCCTGGAACTAGCTCTTGTAGACCAGGCTGGTCTCGAACTCACAGAGATCCTCCTGCCTCTGCCTCCCAAGTGCTGGGATTAAAGGCGTGCGCTACCACCGCCCGGCTGAAGGTGCAGATTCTTGAGACTTCATCTGGGGCTGCTAATTCTCGTTACTAAACAAGTCAATGTGTGTATGAAAGCAATAAGGCAGGAAGCAGAGAAATAATCCATGCATTAAGTATTAGAAACAAATAGTCTGCAGAATGAATGAGAAACAAATCAAGTTTAAACAGAAATGTGGATGAAACTGTATTTCCAAACTTCTCAGAAAGGCTCCCCTTGACTGACACCATTCGCTGTTCTGTGCCAGTCTCTGGTTCTGTTCCAAGCAGGCCACCCTGATCCAAATATAGATGGAAGAAAGAATGTAGCTATTTCCAACATGATCAATTAAACCTCATATTGGAAAAAAAAAACACTTATGTTACAGAAAAAGAATTAAGGTCAGAGTAGTTGTGTGTGCTCTTATCTTAGCTCAGGCTACTATAACAAACTATCATAGAGACTGGATTAAACTATGTGAGCTTCTGAAGACTCATTCCATATGAATAACTGGGACACTGCATCCCAATAATCTTAATGGGTTGCTACTCACTTTGCCCTTAGTCTTCTGCCATTGTTATTCAACTTTTCGCTCTCACTTTGCGGTTACGTTGGCTTTTCTGGGGTTGCGATTGTGATAGAAATGGTGGCCATGACACTTATTTCTCACAGTTTTAACTGCTTGGAAATCTCAGAGCCAGAGTCCATAGGCAGACATGGGACTGGGAAGGACCCCCTTCCTGACTTATCAACTGGAGTCTTTTCTTTGTATTTTTAAATGGCAGGGGAAGAAGGAAAGAAGCTCCCTAGTGTCTTAAAGGGCACCAATCTAGTTCACTTGGGCCCCATCTTCATGATTTCATTGCTTCTCCAAAATTCCACTTGCTAATGTCACCATTTTTGGTACCAAGACTTCAGCATGTAGATGGAAAAATAGCATACATCTTGTAAAAGAACAGGTTTATGCCCTAGCAATTACTATAGAAGCTGAGGATGTTGGCTTGCCCCATGGACTTCACCTCCAACTGATTAAATAGTTTTGTCTCATTCTTGAAATTAGTTCTGCTTCAGCTTCTCTCCATTCAAAATCATGCTGGAAACTCCTAAAACTCTCCATCATTCCTGTATTAACACCTAACCTACAGCAACCTCTACTCTGAGTGATAGACATGCAGAGTGTGGAGAGTGAGCAGGTAAGCAAGGAGCTTCCCTTGTGAAGAGAATACTGGAAGCAATAGTTAGTGGAAAAGAGATCATTTATTAATCCTCCTTTTGTGGATGGTACTTTTTCCTTGTAATCTTATTCCTTTACATAAAATTGGGCTTTCTTAGAATACACATTCAATATCATGGTGTTCTATTATTTTTCAGTATCATAATTGCTACAGATTAAAAAGAGCAGTGATAAAACATGTGGGTATAGAAACAAAGTTAACTGCTGATGGTGAAGTTTTTCTCTATCCTGTCTCATGCCAGTCCTTCCTGAAGCCATTCCCTTCTTCCACACCACACAGAGCTGTCCTCTCTTTTCAGGACTTTGGGCTGATAAATGGTTAATTATCTCCTGTGTGTTACTCTTGTATCTTCATATGGCAAACTAGCTATTTGAGGACAAGCATCATGTCTAGTCACCTAGGAGGCCTAGGAAGTGATGAGCACAGAGTCAGCTCTGGCCAAATGTCTGGATGAACAATTGGTTGCTTGGATAGTTAGGATACAGCTGCTTAGCTGTAGAGCTGGAAACAGGTATAGCTCATCGTTTGACCCCTGGCCTGCCTCTGCTAAAGCACCAGAGATACCACCTCGGTCCTGCTTCCCCGGAGTAAACACATCCTCTCCTGCAGCAGGTGTCAAGTTGGTGTTAGAGTTCGACAAAAGCTATGACAGAAAAAAATCAAAATATAAAGCAATTCTCTCCGTTGACAAAAAAGCATCAAGGAAGATTTGAGAAAACCATTTTGAAAAGTGGTTTATTATCTTGACTTCAATGAGAGAATGGTCGGATACCACTTACCTCCACTTATAGGAGAAAAAGGTGTGCTGTGCACCCAGCTGACAAAAAAACAGCAGTTTCCACAGAACTTCACAATTTCCAACCAGTTAGTTCTGTCAGTTGAAAGGGTTGCTTTTCTTTATCTTAAAATATTTTATGTGTGTGTAAAATACTTTTACTAGTTCTTTGAGAATTTCATAGTGCATACTGTTTATTTTGATCATAAAGTTTTGTTAGTCGAAGGGTTGCTTTTCTTTGTCTTAAAATATGTGCATGTGTGTGTGTGTATATATATACATTGTTACCAATTCTTTAAGAATTCCATGCATGATTACAATGTATTTTTATCATATTCATCCATGGTTCTCTTTGTAACTCCTCCTATGCCCACCCTCTGCCCCTGTACTTTCCCCAACTTTGTGTTATATATCTGTCTGTCTATCTATCATTTAATTTGTGCTTTCTATATACTCATGCATGAGGGGCCATTCACTGGAGCATGGTTGACTTACCAGAGTCCACACCCTTAAAACTGACTCTTCCCCCCGGAAAAGTTATTAATTAGCAACAGCTTCTCAGTGAGGGTTTGGTGCGTCTGAGCCAGTCCCCACTGCGTGCTGAAATGTTGACCTGACTATGTGCTGCTCTTCCAATGGCAGACACAGCTGCTGCACATTCCTGCAAAGGTCCTGTCACGCCCAGAAGACAGTGCCCCACGCTGGTCCTCCTCTCCCTTAGCTCTTACAATTTCTCTGACCTCTCTCCCTTAAAGGCCTCTGAACCTTGGGGAAAAGGGTGTGATATAAGCATCCAGTTTGTGATTGAGCCCTCCACAGATGCTTAATTCTCCATAGTCTGGCCAATTATAAGTTTCTGGGCCACTACTGTCCACTGAACAAATGAAATTCTCTGATGAGACATGAAGGATGTCCTAATCTGTGAGTACAGACATAAAAATTTAAATGAAAGTTTGATACTATGTCCATTCAGTAAACAATAATAGGAGGTTTGCCTCTGGGGTCTGTGAGCTCAAGAACAATGGGTTCTTGGCCAGATTTACCGTACCAGGTGTGCCTCTCCTCCTCCTATGGAGGCCTTAAATCCAATCATAAAGATGTTGATTACTCCTATTAAGTTCATGCCGCTATTGTACCCATGCTCATTTAGTTAGGGTTCCTATTGCTCTGATGAAACATCATGTTCCAAAGCAAGTTAAGAAAGGAAGGGTTTATTTGACTTATATTTCCATATCACTGCTCATCACTGAAGGAAGTCAAGACAGAAACCTGGGCAGAAACAGGGCAGAAACCTGGAAGCGGGAGTCAATGTGGAGGCTGTGGAGGGGTGCTGTTTATTGGCTTGCTTCCCATGGCTTGTTCAGCCTGTTTTCTCATAGACCCCAGGACCACTAGCCCAAGGATGGAATCACCCACGGTGGCTGGGCCCTCCTCATCAAAAACTAATCAAGAAAATGCCTTACCTCTGTATCTTATGAAAACATTTTCTTTTTAGTTAAATTACCTCCTTTCTAGTTTGTGTGTGAAGCTGACAAGACTAGCCAGCACATGAACTTATCCCATGCCAGTGGTTATTGTGGCTTGTAGGTGGGTAAAATTATTGATGACTGTCTTTGTCACCGTTATATTGCTGTGAAGAAACACAATGACCAAGACAACTCTTATAAAAGACAAAACAACCCTTGGGCAGAAAGTGAGCATGGAGCTGGAGCAGTAGCTAAGAGCTACATTCTGATCCAGAGGCTGCAGCCCAAGGGACAGAGAAACTTCAAAGCCCACCCCAGCGACACACCTACACCCATAGGCCACACCGCCTATTCCTCCTAATCCCATCAAAGAGTTCCAGTCCCTGGAGACTAAGCATTCAGATACATGAGCCTATAGGAGCCATTCTTGGTCAAAATACCACAATGGCTTTTCTCCCTCAGCCATCTACATAGCATTTTCTTGTTCTAGCAGAGCTATTCAGCAGGGAGGAGGCTTCCTGGTTGTTTTGTCTTTGATCAGGCTAGCCTCAAGCTTGCTGTGTAGCCAAGGCTAATAGTTGATCACCTTGTCTGTCCTTTAAAAGTGTATCATTATGTCTACCAATTAGTTAAGATTTTAATTCCAAGACTACAGATGAATTACAGTCATTAGGTTTCTTCGGATGTTGTATATGTGTATGTGGTATGTATATGTATAGGTGTGTGTACATCTGCATATGTGCGCACAGAAGCCTGAATCTGATGTTGACTTTCTTCTCAATCACTCTCCAGTTTTACTGAGGCAGGGTCTCATTAGATCCAGAGACTGCTGTTTCCCAGCTCTCTCAGGATGACCTGCTTCTGCCTCTGGAGTGTTGGGATTACACACAAGTACCACAATCTCTCAATCTTCACGTGACTGTGTTCCTCACACTTCCAGGGCAAACACTTTACATGTTGATCCATCTTCTCAGCCTTTATTATATCTTTTTATGTCTGCAAATAATCCTGAGTTTAAGGAAGAGCTTCAACCACTATATATGACACAATGTGGTCATCATAATGCCTATGTATTAACAGGTTTTGTACTACATATTCAGATATAGATACATATGCTCGTGGGGAGTAAAAGGGACAGCTTTATAGAAAAACAGACAGAATCCGTTTGTAGGGAGGCAGGATGGGGCACCTGAGAAAGGCCAGACTACAGTGATGGGAAATGGACTGATGTGGTAATATACTTTGGTAGAGATGCAGAGATGGGAGAGAAACTGACCAGCTTTTATGGCGTCATTGGAGTTCTGGGTACCAAATGTAACGTGCGCTTATTCTCGTTTGCCTGCCGATAAAGCTTGCGTTTGGTTGCACCAGACTAACAAGTATTCCAACGTCTTTATAAGAGTGTCATGAAGTGTGTGACCCACCAGGACCTGTCCTGTCGTCTTGTCAGTGATCTAGCGACCAGAGTTCAGTTACCTGGTCAAACATAAGAACTGGATCCTGGACTCTCCTCCGTGCAGAGAGGCAGAGCTGTTTGTTTCTGCTTTGTCCACACGGGCCTTCGCTCCACTGTCAATGTTACCTTTCCAGCCAGCACTTTCCCTGGCTCTAGCGTAGATGACAGGACATCTGTAGTCTATCACCAAGGTACTCAGTTGTCCATATTGTTTTCCGTGCACATCCAACCCTAGAGGGTGGTGAGGGAACATTGCCACAATTCTGTCTCCACTTTTCCAGTCATCCCAGACATGCCTCTGCCTTCCTCCCTGGCCTTCCGGGCTTGCAATCCATTTCCTTCTGTGGCAAAGCTGGGCAAGTCCTCATGTCTGGGGTGGAGAGCCATGAATCATGAACACGAGGCTTTGAGAACCCCCACCCTGCCTCTGCTGTTTTGCTTCCCCATCCGGGACAACTCCCCAGTGGGCTGCAACTCTGACCCATCCCCATTTTTCTCCGTGACCAGGTCCTTTAGGAATGCATTGGTGAGATTTAGAATAGTCTAGGTGCAAGGGAGCAGGGCTGCGGCTTTTCCCTCTTTGTGGAGTTTAAAGAGATCCCCGAAGGCTGGAGAATGCATTGTAGAGGCTCGAGTTCCCACACTGAGTCATTGCAAGCTGCTTTGGGTCCACTTTTCTCAAGTAGAAAGGAGCAAGGCTCCCAGTGAAGACAGTGCATAGCTGTGGCCCAGAAGAATTTTAGTAGAAAGAAAAAAAGAAAGAATCTGATTAATTTTTGCTCAGGAGGTAGGTTGTTGTGTTAGAATGGTTGGAAGTATTCAGCTCCAGTGAGTTCAAAGGACAACTGACTGAACTATTCGTAGGCTTCATAGTGATATCCACTCTTTTTTGTTCAAAATCATCGTGTTCAAGTCAAGCCCAGCATCTGAGAATGAAAACAATATTAAAATAGAACAAGCAGTTGGGAATGGACAAGAGGCAACTGGACAGGGAGTCGGGAGTGGGGATCTTTCCCCCATCAGGTGAGATCAGCTGTCAAGTTCTCATGGGGGTGCCACAGAATGCTACAAGGCTGCAGAATGTTCCAGATGACTGTGTTATGAATAATGGCTAAACTCACAGCACACCACTTCACACAGAGCTTGGGGAAAGCTTTTTTAATATAATACTTTAACTAATTCTCCAATAGTACCATACATTGTTTGTTGACCACCACTAGCTTCTCCCAGATCTGCTTCCATTACTCTATGTCTTTACGGATTTATTTTCTTTCTCTTTTCAACTTTTCAAGAGCCCACCAAACCCAGCTTGTGTTGACTTACATTCCTGTGTTTGGGATCGTTCTCTGGACTATGGTCGACCTACCAGGGGCCTCACCTTCAAAGAAAAGGGTCCCCTTCTCCCTCAGAAGCCATCAAGCCTCTATAGCTTCCCAGCTAAGGGTGCGGGCTCTTGAGCCACTTCTCCGGCTTAGTTATGTTTCTGAAAAACATGAACTTATCTGTTGGAGCAAACGTTGCCCTTGGTTTAGCCTTGAGCTCCTCAGGATGTGGTGTTTTACTGCACAGGCAGGAAGGACAAGGCTGAACGTGCGGTGTCCATCACGTCAAGGCATTACCCTCAGACGCCTGTGTCAAGGCCCTTTCCATCTGAGTCACCGACTTCTATTCAAAAGCAGGACAGTATGACTGGGGAGAGCAGGGGAAAAAGAGAGTTTTTTATTTTTTCTTGAACACAGGGTCTCACTACGTGACCTAAGCTGGCCTTTAAGTTTCTGTCATTCTCCTGCCTCAGCCTCCTGAGGAATGAATGGGATTGCAGGTGGGCACTACCACCTATGGTCTGGAGAGAGTACTTTGATTTACCCTTGTCCTCACCTAATGCCTGTATGTTCTGAGATGATTGATGGTAAAAGTAGCCTTGGTGTTTGGTGTCTTCTAAGATGGGTTTCTAGAAGGATCGGCCCCTGCTTCATGGCTATCACTGTGTATATATCTGCCAGCCTGGAGGAATCAAGGACACCTGGACAAAGTCGAGACTACACTGTTTGGCAACACTGTGTATCCAAGAGCCAGGTCCCTTCTGTGAGATCAAGGCCACAGTCTCGTGGTCACATTATTCCTGTGGAATGATGGGTAAGGCCCACACATGCTTTTTATGCCTTGGTATGCAAAGGAGATTGCTGATGAAAAGTCACTATGTTTGTTAACACCCTCAAATTGGTAAACTGATTGCAACAATGCCCCTATTCCATTGTCCCTGCCTTAGCATCAACAAAATGACATCTCCCAACCCATTATCTGGAGCTGACTTTGGGATTCACTTTGACCAACAGTACTGTGTAAGTAACGGTGTGCCAGCTGCATACCATAACCTCAACAGGCCGTTTAAAACCCTTGATACCTTCCCTGTGGGCCTCACAGTCACCACACGAACAGGTAACCAGATGTTCCACTGCTCAAGCCAAAGAACAACCTGAGAAAGAAACAGAGGCTTCCTAGATGACACATCCCTCAGCCAGCCTGCCAAGTGACCCCAGGGTCGCGTGTGAGCTGAACCAAGGTCAGACAACGTGACCCAGGGCTGTCTAATTGCGGATTCATAGGCTTGTGAGCACACACACATGCCTGTTGTCTTCTGATACTAAATTCTGGGGTAACTTGTTACACAGCAACAAGTAATAAATACATTTACTCAGCATGGCCGGTTAAAATAGTAACTTCAGACATTCACAGGTTCCATTATCCCACAGATTTTAACCAAACACCTAGTATAAAGGTCCTCCCAGGATCTGGGATATGCATCCCTGTGCTTTTAGAGTTGGCATTTTTGTTGTTGTTTGGGGATTTGGAGCCAGAGTTTCTCTGTGTAGCCCTGACTGCCCTGGAACTCACTCTGTAGACCAGGGTGGCCTTGAACTCAGAGATCTGCCTGCTAGAGCTGACACTCCAATGAGCGCAAACCAAAAACCAAACTAAGTAAAAAACTCTATAACTAACAAAATTCATCTAGCAATAAGCAGTATCTAAGTCCATTTTTAAACTATGAAAGGGCCTGGGAGAGGTGGCTCAGTAGGTAAATTACTTGCTATACAAATACAAATGTGAGGACCTGAGTTCAGATCCCTAACACTTAAATGATAAGCACTGTACCGTGCACCAGTAATCCCACAGCTTCTAGGCAGAGACAGGCCTATGCTTGGGGCTTAGCCAGTCCAGCCCATCAGTGAGCTCCAGGTTCAGCAAGAGACCCTGGATCAAAAAATAAAATTCAACAGCAATTGAGGAAGACATTGCACGCCAACTTCTGACCTCTGCACAGGCACAATACACGTATAAAAAATTTTAAAAGTGTATACACATAAAAACTAAGTAAATAGTACTTTAATAGTCATGCTGCAGTGAGAAAGCTCACAGTTACATCAGGCTTGGTGGTCAGGCAAGTCTGAATGTAAGGAAGATTGGGGAGAGGGGCCTTTAAGCAGAAAGAAAAGTAAGTGAAGAGACTCTGAGGCCAGAACATGGTGTGTGGACCACAGCACTGTCTGGAGCAGGGAGTGGAAGGGGCAGGGAGGCAAAGGACAGTATGTTGGCTTGGCTTTTGAGCAGGAAGAATTTGGAATCTATGGTCCGGGTACGAAGCAAGCTGCCCTCTACATTAAACAGGGAAGCGATGTGCCAAGATTAAATGGATTCCTCTACTGATAGGGTTGGTGTGCTGGACTCTGTCCACAGGAGACTAGTACAGAACCCAGCAGACAGCTCCTATAATAACGCACTGGACGAGGGGTGCAATCACGGAGGTTAAGAAGAGTGCATTCTAGGAAAGAATGTGGGATGGACAGGATGTGGAAGTCGAGCCAGATGGAAGGAGAATCTGGAGAAATCCCCAGGCTTTGTTGATGACCGCAGGTTGGACCTTCGAGTCTGCGGTGCTCACTACAACATGTAGATGTCAAGTGTGGGGAGAGCAGAACCGAACTCTCGTTCTGAAAAGCACGAGTACTGAAGGAGCAGATTTGGGGGACGGTAGTGAACTTTGGACTGGATGAGGTCACCAGAGACATGTGAAGGAAACAGGAACCCAGGCTAGAGACCTGGGATACCAGCATTTACAGGTTGAAATGTTGAGAAAGAGCTGACAATGCAGCGTGGGGAACAAGTTGGCATCATAGACTACGCACAGAGGCCATGTCAAGTCTGCAGCATGCTTCTAGCAGATATGAAGGGCAAGAATCTTCCTGACACGTCTGAAGCTGACAAATTAAAGTATCCGAATGTCCTTTGTTCTCCTTGGGGGCAGTAGTAAGTCACAACATACAATGTTTGTAAAATTGTATTTGAAGCTCTTGCCCCTGAAGCCTTCTTCTTTGGGTAGCGAGTTCATTCTAAGCCCCACCCCAACTCCTATTAATCTAATTACTTTCTAAACTCATGGCTCTCCATAGTTCCCAAAACAGAATGACCCACCAGGGAAGTGGCATCTGAATTCCCTGGGAACTATGACTCCATGGGGGTAAGGATGGTATCCATGTTGTTTCTGCTCTAGCCCTGCTCCTACAATGGTCCCTAGTCACAAAGAAATTTCTACAAATATTGGTGACACACAGGAACAGCAATGGTCTCTCCCTTGTTCCTCCATGGATGGACACAATGCATTTTGTTGACATTTTCACATTGAGGCTTCTCTGGGTAGGGCAGACTTTTCTGGGTCTTCAGAGAAGGTCTTCAAACATTCTTGGGTAGGGTGCTATTGCTGAAGGAAGTCAATGTCTCTCTGTTGACTTCCTAGACACTGACTTCTCACCTTAACTGAAGAACTTCTCCTGGTGACCTGTGTCTTGTTCACAGTCAGGATGTCACCCTTAAGATTTTTATAAACATTCTTTGTAGACAGATTCTCTTTGGGCTACCAGCTTACAAATAATGACATGGAGACTTACGATTAATTATGAAAGCTCAGCCTGTAGCTTAGGCAGTTTCTAGCTAGCTCGTATAACTTAAATCAACCCATTTATATTATTTTACATTCTACCATATGGCATTATCCCTCATCCATCTTATAGCTCCTGCTTCTTCTCCTTGCCTCCTGGCCTCTCCCACTCACCTAGATTCCTTCTCTTTTTCCTTCCTCTCCCCAAAAATTCTGCCTATACCACCTCCTGCCTATCTATTGGCAATTCAGCTTTTTATTACACCAATCACAGCAAACCAACTTCACACAGTGTACAAATATCCCTTTTTTTGTCTAAATAAAAAGAAGAGGTTTTAACTCTAACATAGTAAAACTATGTACAATAAGAACAATTATTAAGTAAGAATTACCACAATATTTAGTCCATGTGTATTTGGCAAATTCAGAGATAGTACTGTATTATTTATTCTACCTTAGTGAGTCCAAAGTTTTATACCTAAACCATTTTCTATGATAACTCATATTACCATCCTAAAAAATCTTTTTAGACTGCAGAACATCTTCTTAGATAAGTAACTTAAACTTTTATTTTTCTCAACCTTATATAATTTTTCTCTTATATAATTATCTTTCTTAATTGGGTAACAAGGAATACTGCATTCTATCTAGTCTTCAGTCCCCATCAGAGACCCCATAATGACATAATATTACTTGAGTAAACAGGAAGTGAGAGTAAACAACTTTCAAGACTAAAGAAATGACAGAGACATATGATTGCCTGGACAGTCCCCCATGGTTCCTCTACAACACTTGAACATCCAACTTTGGCCCACAGGCCTAAAATATCTGACAGACTTTTCTGTGAAGCAGGAAAATTTGAAGGACTGTCCTACTTTGTCTTGGTAAAGTTCAGCTTTCTTTTGTGTCTTGTTTGTCCAATTTGGACAGCATACTGTCAGCATTTGAGGCAAGGGCAGTTTCTTGCCCAGTGACTAATTTTGCCACGATAAAAGCAAACTCCATATGGAGGATCTTCAATGTCCACCATCTTTTTATGAAGTTAATTGGTGATTCTAATAGCAGACTTTTCTTACTATGATGAATAGTCTTAGGTTATTAAAGCATATAAAATTTTATATTTTATAAGATTCTAAAATGTCTGAAGACCATCTGTCTATCTAAAATTTATCTTCATTTGACCTTGAAAGCATACTTAACATGTAATGCTTCAAACAAAAATCCAACTGTTAGATTACTAATGACTAACCTGTATTTCTTAATTATCCTAAATAGTTGTAATAACTTCCAAGGACTAGAAATTTACATTAAATTGTTAAATGTGATGCATAAGTACATTGCCTTAAACAATAGTAGAAACATTAAATTTTTTATATCAATATATAAATATCCATACCAATGCAATATATTTGAGACTAGTGGTTATTCAAAAGTAGGCTTAACACTCTACCCTTTTAGCCCATCATTCTTTATCTTCCCTTTTCTCTTAAGAAAGATATCCCTGAATTTAATTTTCTTTAACTTTTTTCCTGACCATGATATACAACTTGCAATCAACCCTCCTAAATGATGCTAAACATTCATAATCCATTGAATGACCAAAACTATCCACCCCACTTCTCGGGAAAGCCAATGTTGTGTTCTCTGGACTGCTCTCTGTTGTCTGGAAGGAACAGCATCTCTGGGAGACACTGAGAAAATTGGGATAATGGTCAAATCCTGGGAGAGCTAGCTGTATTATTTTTTGTTTAGTCTTCGTGTTATAGAAAAGCGTATAACTTATCTGATTCTTGACTAGATAGTTTGTAAGTCTTGACCATCTCAGCTAGCAGCTTTGAAGTTGTTTTGAATGCAGAACTTTGAGGAAGCTGCAACAGAGGCATTCTGAGAGGCTAGATCATCTGAACTATTTGTCTTCATTGGTGTCTGGTCCTCTTCTTCTAAAAACATATAAACTTTTAAAGGCAATATACATATCTGTATTAAAACAAGTATGGAATGTACAGTGTATACAAGTAAGCTAAAGAGGATTTTTTTGTTTAATGTTTGAGCAGGTAAAAGGCATCTGTCAACTTTATACTTCTATTTGGACTGTATAACCAAACTTCTACTTATCCATTCAAAAGGATGGCATGTAATAAGTCATGAGGATTTTGTAGCTAACAAGATTTTTCATGTCTCATCCAGTTTCAGAGCTGTTCCTACAGTAGAGGGCTCACCTGTTCTGTAGTCTTTCTTGGTTTCTGTCTTCATATCTGTAGCCAAGATTTTTAGGAGGTCTCCCCCAGTCAAATCTGATCTTCATTATTTTTGAAGAGAACCATAACATTTTGTTTTCTGTGGAAACAAAGTCATATCCTCTCTCTCAAACTAGCATTTTTTAAACTATCAGTTTGAAGCTAAGACATTTTTAAAATACATAGATTAGTTCAGTTTAGTGGTTTCCATAATCCAATGTCTCTCCGCATCTATTGCTTTTTGTACATTAGTATTTAAAAAATTCTTTGTCAACAAAGTACCATACAAGATCCAGATGTCCTATATATTTCCCTTTTTATGTGACTTATTCTTTTTTTATATTACTTTACTCTTTCTTTAAAGATTTTACTTTATTATTATCAAACCATTTTTATGGATGTCTGTATCCATTTTTTAATCGTTATTTGGCATCTAAGTACATTTTTAAGCATGCTGTAATTTGCTCAGAGGTTTTGTCAGTCTGGACCTGGTTCTTTTGTGTGTGTGTGTGTGTGTGTGTGTGTGTGTGTGCGCGCGCGCGCGCGCGCGTGCGCGCATGCACTCCTGCAGCCTCCTCTGACTGGAAGAGTTAACTCTTAAACTGTTAAGCCATTGCCGAGTAAGTTAGCATACGACATACTGACAACTGGCTTTGCCCCCTCGCTTCCATGACAGCCTAGTCTTGTGTTGCTGGGTACTAGCCCCAGCTCTGGCAATTTGTTCTGACTGTCTAAAGCAGGAGTTTGTACTTAGTGTTGTGCTGTCTCAGTAGGTAGAGCATGGGACTCTTAATCCCAAGGGCATGGGTTCATGCCCCCCACATTGGGTGCCACATATAGATAGAATTTTCTTTGGGACACCAGCGCACAAATAACAACACAGAGACTAATTATGGAAGCTCAACCTATAGCATAGGATTGCTCCTAACTAGCTCTTCTAACTTAAATTAACCTATTTATATTAATCTACATTCTATCATGTGGCATTACCTCTCATCCATCTTACAGCTCCTGTTTCCTCTCCATGTCTCCTGGCTTTTCCTGTGTGCATAGATTCATCCTCCTCTTCCTTTCTTTTCCCAGAAATCCTGCCTATATCTCCTGCCTAGCTATTGACCATTCAGCTTTTTATTATACTAATCACAACAATACAACTTCACATAGTGTACAAATATCCCACAATTCTTTGTTTTGAAGTTTTCCTTCTTGGTAGTCAATTCACACATCTACAAGTTCCATATGTCCGGACAATAGTATGGATTTCTATCAGCTTGGCTCAAAGCATTGTCTGTGTGAAGGTCAAGGTGATGATGTCTGGACCTGGTATTGGGAAATGTGCCCATGACTCTTTGCTACATAAAGAACGTCCCTTTTAACTTGAAATTCTGTCCTCAATACTCCCACGCTGCTCTATCTCAACGTTTTTGCTTCCTGTGGCTGATTTATACCCTTTCACAGGAAGGCATTCAGCAGTCACTGCAACGGACCAAGAACAACTGCTCCAGCAACCTGAGAACAGCTTTGTTGTCTAGAAAATGGACGTTAAGACACAGTGCACTAAAAATTTAAAACCTCACCTTACCTGAGCAGAAGGTCAAATTTAATCATCATTCTCTCTCTCTCTCTCTCTCTCTCTCTCTCTCTCTCTCTCTCTCCCATGTCTTTAAACCTCCATCTAGCAAAGGCTTTGAAAATCATGGTGAGCTTAACACGGTGACAATTATGCTACCACCTGCTACTGTCAGGAGCTCATATTTGTTTGACCTGTGAAAGGAAATTATCACAGAGTCAAAATCAGATTTCAGCAGAAGTCAAGACCCATATTAAATGTGACGCTTTACAGCAGAACATGAGCCTCCTTCTCCCTCCTCTGATGGGCTTCTCTTGGCTGTGTGCAGACAGACACTAATAAACGTTTTGATGAAGGTCCCTCTGTCTTTAAAGGAAATTAGATTGTTCTGACAGTATCATATCATCACTAACGTGCTGGTTGTTATCTGTAGCCTGTGATTCTCCAGGTGTTTGCAAACTGATCGCTCCATGTTCTACATTCCTCCATGTCCCCGTTTCAAGGGTGAGCAGCCACCTGTATAATTCCCATTCTAGGCAAAGCGATTGTCCCTTATAGATCTTGGGGCACCCGAGGGACATACTCACAACTTTAATTTTAAAAATCATTCATTCATGCACATGCACAACTTAAAAACAACTCATTCATGCTTTCGATTTAGGAAATTTCCCTATGTTCTGAATTGACTCAGTGAAGAATTTACCGTGTCAAGCATGTGTAGAAGGGCACTGGGTAATGCCTGAGTTCATGGTGGCTGGCAAGACAGAGCACGTTCACTTTCTTCTGGGCTTTAACACCTAGTGAATGTAATTCCCTAGTGTTGTTAGAACTGTGGATGAAATAAACAGGTTGCAAGATGCAGTATACATCTTACATGTATGGGAAGGTCTTTCCAAACGGGAAAATGTTAAGCTGAGACATAGCAAAGCCAGGAGGATAAAAGGAGACAGTGATAGAAGGAAGTAGCTAGCGCACAGGCCTTGGGTGAAAGAAGGCTTAGCTTGTTCCTGGGAAAACAAAGAAAGTGAACTTTGGAGAAGAGAGTCAAACAGGGAGATGTCCTGTTTGCATCCATCCATCCCTACATCCCAGCTAGCCAGGAACAGACACGGTATAGATCTTTGTCCCTGTGCAATTATAAGCACAGCTTCCTTTCACTCTCAGAAGTGGCCTGGTTTGCATGATATATGATCCTACTTCTTAAAGGGCATGTCAAAGAGTTTGGATTTTATAATATGTGAGACAGGAAATCATTGGAGGGTATGAAGCAGGGATGTGACAGATAGATTTATGCTGTAGGATCATTTTACCTGTAGTCACGAGGGGGGTCAAACGTGGACGTGGAAGGAGCTGGGGAAAGGCTGTTACAGCAGTGCAGGGAATGGATGAATGGACCACAGGGCACGGCTGTACAAACACGCTCTGGTAAACAACGGCTCACCCTCTTTCTCTGTGCCTCCCAGGGCTGGTCCCGACGGGGACGCAGAGGAAGTCAAGACACACTGAAGCACACTGGTTAGGGCCCTGGCACTCGCTCACTTAGTCTCACAGTTGTGTCCTTCCACGGGGGTCACAGGGGAGAGCTGTCATCCCCCTGGTGCAGCACACATTCCAACTGAAGGTCACTGCCTGTTACAAGGTCATCCCAGCTCCAGAGGTCCTGGCGGATACCCAGGCCCCTGCTGCGGTTGTACTGCAGTTGGACCATAGCTCGGTGTTTCCTTCTGCTGTTGTTACTCCACTGCCCCAGGCATGTTGCTCCTCAGAGCACACCCCAAATCACCTGCATGCTGATGTCCACTACAGAACCTAGTGGCTGGGAGACCTGATCTGTGATTCCAGGGGAGCACGGCTTTCTTTAAAATGTATCTTTGATGCTATGTATCTTAGCCTTCCTACATCTAATTAAGAGGTAAAGTTGCCTCAGGTGAAGCACGATTAATAAAAATCCAGAGAGAGAAACTGGGGTTCAACCTGAAAACCGGAAAAGCAAAGCAGCCCCTGGCTCTTACTTCGACCTCAGTCTGAAAATGGTGATCCTGCCTCCAGGAGCCTCAGCGTGAGACTGTGTCTGAGAGCTGTCTCCTCCCATTTTATAATCCTCTCTAGTTCTGGGATTAAAGGCCGGAACTCTCTGCCTCTGTAGCTCTCCTCATCATGAAGGTGCACAGAAGAATGAAATGTCCCCACACACTTGATAGCTTGATTCTCCCCGTTCATTCATTTAACAAATACTGTTTAGCATTTGTGTTAGTTTGACTATAATTGACCTTCATAAGCTCACAGGGAGTTGCACTATTCACAGGCGTGGCTTTGTTGGGGGAAGGGTGTCACTATGGGGGTGGGCTTTGAGGTCTCTCATATGCTCATATACCACCCAGTGAGACACACCACTTCCTGTCACCTGCAAGATATAGGACTCTCAGCTACTTCGCCAGGACCATGTCTGCCTGCCTACTATTGTGTCCCACCATGGTGATAATGGAAGGAACTTCTGAACTGTAAACAAGTGACCCCAATTAAATATTTTCCTTTATAAGAGTTGCTGCGGTCATGGTGTCTCTTCACAGCAATAAAACCCTAACTAAGACAACATCTATCATAGTTCTGTGTCCAGAAATCACTGGGTTAGACACAAAATATCCCAGAGTATAATGTCCATCAAAGGCCCCTGTGTTAAAGGTACCCTCAGGGTAGTTCTATTATGATACAATAGATTCCTTTAAAAGTAGGGCTTAATGGGGATCTTTAGGTCGTCAGAGGTGTGGTCTTGAAGGGGATTGTGGGCCTAGTTCCTCTTAGTGCTCTTAGGCTATTGACATGTATTCTTTGCCACAGGTCCCAAAGCAGTGGAATCAAATGGCTGTGGACTAGACCTGTGAAGCCGTGAGCTACAGTGAACCTTTCCTCTTTATAAGCTAACCAGCTCAGGCATTTACTGCAGTGCCGGAAAGGAGGTCCGTTCATTCCCTCGCTTCTGATCCTGACTGCAATGTGACTTTTGGTTCTGAATTGCACAGCAGAATAATACAATATCTCGTTGTTATTTCTTTCCTTTTTGATGGTTTTATTTCATAATTTTCCTAATTTGATAATCCTTTTATTAAAAATCTACCTTTTCTTCTATTTCAAATCACCTATCCTTCTACAGTGTAAAATTTTGATCTTCAATTCATATATGATACTACGGGAAAATTAAACCAAAAGAATATTTTTTTCTTCGATGGTAGAAAACTGAACTGCTTTCTCAATGCGTTTTTAATGTTTCACTCTTATTTACAGAACACTGGATACATTATACGCCCCGACGATGTCTTGCTTGTGCTGTAGGGCAGTGTCTATGGAGACCTCTTAGAACCTTTACCCTGGAGCAGGCCCTTTAAATCTGTGAGAGCCTCAGTGACCTAGAGATGGGGATAATAGCCACCTCCAAAGATTCCATGGAGATCAGAAGACACTCTGCTGAAAGTCAGGTGTGACACAGGGTGCGTCTGTCTGAGCCTTTCATCTGATTTACTCACAAACCCTTCATTCATTCATTTACTCCTTCATTCATTCAAAAACAAGCATCTCTTGATATTTAGATTGGAAAGGGCTGTGTTTTAAGTTCTGAACATACAAATGGAACAACAAGGAACAGTGTACCTGGTATTATACAGCTCTATTCAAGAGAGAGGAGAAGATAATGAATAAATAAAAAGAAAGCAGGCAGTGATAAATGATAAGATTAAAGCTAATCAGGAAGACAGGATAGGAAATGAATGTGGAGTGGGAGTCGGCTTGACACTGAATGGCCAGAGACAGCCCCGGGTGGCAGGGACTGAGCTGAGACCAAATGACAAGGAAGTAAGCCCTAGCAAAAATCAGAAAGAAGAGCGAGAGAGAATGAGGGGGGAGGGTCAGTGAGAGCCCAGAGATAGGTAGGCTTCATGCATGAGCAGGATAGAAAAAGGTATGGGTCTGACCACTGTGGGTCATTTATGGTCACAGCAGAAATCTTCAGTCATATTCTTTGTGCAATGAAGAGCTTTTTTTTTTTTTTTTGAGAATTTAAAGCAGAAGAGTGGGCCTGGGGTCACAATCTGATTGGCATGGTTCTGAATGCCATCAAGAAGGAAAGTACCGAGTGTAGCTACTTAGAAAGCTACTGCAGTCACCCAGCTGTGGGATGATGGGGGAGGAGAGTGTGGACCAAACGATGGTCACAAAGACAGGGAGAAGTGAGCGGATGCTGGGTGTCTCTTAAAGGCCACAAGACTTGAAGCAGAGAGTTTTAAGGAGCGAGCATGTGACCCACAACTTCTGTAGCCAATGAACTTCACAAAGGCTCCATTACTAGCAAACCAGCATCTTGCCCGACTGCCAACCTAACAGCACTGGAAGGGATTTCAGGATTCACTTCCAAACACATCAACATAATGGGTTGAATTGTGTCTTCCCCTCTCCAAAATAATACATACTTTGGTCCTAACCTCTTGGAATGTGCGCCTGTTAGGCTGAAGGTCTTTATAGAGGTGGTCAAGTTGAAATGAGACCCTTTGGGAAGTCATATTCTAATATCTAGAGAGAGGGAGAGAGGAAGAGAGAGGGAGAACATGTGTGTGTGTGTGTGTGTGTGTGTGTGTGTGTGTGTGTGTGGTGTGTGTAGGGGCCAGTATATGAACATGAAAGTAGTGGTCAGAATAATGACATAGAAACTGAGGAATATGACTGCCTACAAATCCCAAAGCTGGTAAAGAAGCACTGAATGCCCTCAAAAGGAACAGCCTAGCAGTATGATGTCAATCTTAGCTTCCCAGCCTCCACATCCAGGAGACAATAGGCTGCGGCTGTTCAAACCACTTGGTCTATGGGACCTTTACTGAAGCTAACCCTAGGAGACTCAGGCAGCCAGTATCCCAGAAGGGTAGCCATCAGTCTCAACTCTTGCGACTTCTTTTCCTGCCTACAAAAGACAAAATAGACTTCTTATAAAACTCTCTCAGCCATAGAAAGCCACCTCCCTAGGTGCTGTACTCAGGGTTTTCAGTGTTTGAGACTACAGCTTTGTTGTCAGCACTTAACATAAAGAAAGGAGGGATGAAGAGGGAAAGACAGGGAGGGAAGTAAGGAAGGAGGAAGGGAGGGAAAGGAAGAAGGGAGAAATAAAGAAAAAGAAAAGAAAAAAAATCATTAGTAACAAAATTCTATGGGACCAGTGGCTCTTGAGCAGTACTTGTGGTGTAAGAGAACCAAGAAGTACAGGAGACAGGGCTGCAAATTACTGTCTCAGTAATACAGCATGTCTACAGAATGTGACATTTACGTGTCTTCACTTAACACAGAAGTGCTGAGGACAGAGGCCAAGAGCAACCCTAGAAGGGAGAGGAGATCTGCTGGCCACCCTCTTTGTCCTTTGAAAGGCTCCCATCTCACACTTCTCCCCCACACTGAGTTTCCTTCTCTGTCCTTTGCAATACTCTTCCCCAGCACCATGTGCCTCTGTGTTATGGCGAAGGTTGGATGTGAATGAGTCAATAAGAGTCTCATCTGGCGCCTCCAAAAGAAGACAAATGGCCTTGAGTTGCAAGGCCTATCTGATCAGAGGAGAGCCCAGGCATCTGGAAGAAGGAGATGGAGAACCATGGCCGTGGATCTCAAACGTAGCAGGGAGTTGTTTACGGGTAAACCAGAGTCTCCATTTGTGTGGTGGGAAACAACAAGAAATGAAAATAAGAAGCTGTCTGGATCAAGAAACAAAGAAACTCAGTGTGGGCCAAGCAGTGCCTGTTGGAAATGGAAAGAGACCATTGTATAGGAGAAAGGGGGAGGGGAAGGTTTTGCTACAAGGGTGGGGGGCTTCTTGCAGTCAATGAACAATGAAATATGTGTCTGAAACACACATCATCCTGTACTCATAAGTATTTGTAAATGTTAAAAAGGCAAGCATTCAATCTTTTTTTCCAAAGGTGATTCTATTCCAAAAGCAGAATTCAAACCGTACACGGCTGTACTTACCCTCCTACATACATAGACTTTAAGACTTTAGCAGATTGGCCACACTGCTAGGCAGGTGGATTCTCTTTGTTCATCCCAGCCTTGTACACTTCGCAAGTTCACTCTAGGAGTTTGCCCCCTCCTTTGGTATGCTGGATTGACTTAAAACAGATCTGAAACATACTTCAAGATGATAAAAATAGTTTTCCATTAAAAATAGAATTACAACAGGCACACAGATAGACATTTAAACAAAAGGCAACCAAATCTTTTATTCTTCCAGTTAGTTCATTCTTTTTAATGCTGTCGGAAACTTGCAACTATCTTACCACTAAATTAGGATCTTCGGTTCTAGTATAAGGCATCGCTGATCAACTTTGTCAACTTAAAAAGAAAATAAACCCTTCTTATTGATGCCATTGTAGCAAAGGATTTTCTTCTCCCATGCAGCAAGTCCAGAATGAAAGTGGGTTGTTGCCATAGCAACGGAACACAAGGCAGAGAACCAAAAAGAGGAAGGTCTCTGCTCCGAAGGCCAGTCACAAGAGAGCCCCAGGCCTCTCAGTGGTGGCAGCAAAGAAAAGCAATTGCCATGGCTTTTCACCGTCACGTGGTGCCTGCTGTTGGCATAGGGGTCCCCAAAATCAATTATTTGCATAATTCTGAATCATCCACTCAATGGAAAATAAAAAGTATTCACTGCCACAGTTTTCTCTTTCAACAGTCTGGTATTAGAGATTTTCTTAAAAACCTAGCACACAGGTGCCTTGCTGCTAGAAGCCGCTTATAAAGTATTTAGTTATTTAATGGCTTTCTTCTTCAACCTGATATTGTTCAAGATTCTAAGTTAAAAACAAAACAAAAGAGGTGTGCTCTTTTCAGAGTACTCGCTGTTCGGGGAGATCGTTGTACATAAGAGCCTGTGACCCTCCTCCTCTGTGCAGGGCACCACAGAGGTGGACATTCAGGGAGACCACAAGCCATGCTGGAGAAATACAGGAGAGGAGAGAAAGGACGAATCTCACAGGCTAAAGAAGGAACTGGAGTGCATCTGGCTGTGTTTGGGGGATCATCTGGCAGAGGAGAGCACAGGTGAAAACCTCACAGTGGAAGAAGCCCGATTCATGCAGGGTTGGCAGGGTTAGCAGGAGTGGGGGGGCTGGCGGGGTTGGCAAGGGTAGCAGGGTTAGCAGGGTTTAGTGGGGGTGGTGAGGGTGGCAGGGGTTGGACAGGGTAGCAGGGTTGTTTCTCTTGGGCTCGTTAAGAATCTGTAAGGTTGGGAATAAAGGATGCTGAACTCTAGGTGGAGTGGAAAGCCAGCTGGCTGAAATTTGGAGAATATAGGAGTCCCTTCTTACTTTGTCTTTGAAGCCTGGAGGTGCAATTTCTGGGCAGGCAGTGGAGGCAGAAACATGGTAAAGCCAGCTGTCCGAATGGCCTCTCAGTAACAGAGGGGAGAGCTGCTGGATCCTATAAGGCTGGAATCGAGAGGACCATGCCCAGAGCTGCCTCAGACACCTGGGCGAGAGACACACAGTGGTATGAATCCAAGTCGGGTGTCAGCCGTGGAAGGTGAGGGCAGAGTATCCAAACAATTGTCGCCAGCATTTCAACAGGAATGCTTACCCTCCGGTCCTGGAGACCACCTTCTCCTTTCTGTGCCAATTTCAACACTAACACTGGACGGACTGAGAGGTGGGGAAGAGGGAAAAGGTGCTTGATGTTAAGCCTGATAACACCTACACACACACACACACACACACAATTAAGTGTAATTTTTTACAAATTGAAGTGTGGAGAAGGTGGGCCAAGGTTCGCAGTGGTCATCTTCCTTGCCGTTGTACTCAGCCTCAGCCCTCACTGAGTTACTTTAAGCCTCACTTTCAACCCTAGCGGCTGAGCTGATGGACAGACAAACACATGCCTTTCTTGAACTTAGCTCAGTACAGTTTCCTGTCATTAGTGGTCATGGTGGGGGCGGGGTCAGAAAAAGAAAGGAGATCTTTTAGAAAGATTTTAAGCAAATATGTTAACGGCAGCACCTTGAGTGGCAAGCACAGTCAAACTGATAAGGGCTCCCATGGAGACAGGATCGGGCGCTTCTGGCCCTCCTGGTCTCTCGGCAGTATTAATATCAGTGCATTCCTATTAAGTGGGAAAGTGGAAAAGTAGGGTGGGTTTCTTCCCCATGAGGGGAGAAGAGACACAACTGAAAAGGAGACAGAGAGAGATGGCCAGAAGGAGCCAAACCAGAAGGAGGATTCTGGCCTTTTCGTTTCCCTGGTTTTATCTTGTAAGGCTGCTCCAGTGAGGTCACTGTCTTGAAGACAGCCTGTGCAGATCTCATATCTAGAAGGAGGAAGTAAAGACCTGGGTAATTTTCCAGATAATTTCCTTAAAAGAAAAAAAAAAAGGCAAGCTCCCTCTCTTCCCGGTTGTTTATAACTGATAAAATACAGGAAGTTGCGATGCTTTTTAATGAGTTCCCAAACTCAAGTTCTGCTATTTCATTTTTTTTTTGAATCTGCATTTGCCTGAAATATCTCAGTAATTCAAGTGGAAAGGGAGACTTTTGCCTAAATTATGAAAATGACCTCAATTTATTTCACTGCTTGGTATCTGAGAAGCAGGAATCAACTCTTTCCTCTCACGGGGTCTGGGGCACATGGGTCCCTGGGGTGCTGGAGTGGGGTGGAGGGGAAAACCCACGCTCAAGTCCAACACCGCATTCTTTCTGGTTTTCCTCTTCCTCTCGTTGCTATAGAGGTGGAGATGCAGGACTTACACTAGTGACTGCGCAATGATTCACTCAGCTCACGCTGGAAGATCAGCCCTGGACTGCACAGGCTCTGTGTTGTTCGGAAGGGGTGTGTGTGACTGAGCACCGGTGACCAGCCAGGGAATGACCTTGCTGCTGCTTCCCCAAAGCACCTGTCCAGCTCTTTGTCTGCTGCTGGCTCCTGTGTCTGCCACCTTGTGCCTGCTGGCTGCCGTCAGCATGCACTCCCCTTTCCTCTCCCTCTCCACTCCCCAAGACAAAGCCATTGCTTCTGGATGCTTTAGTTCAGTGAAAACCTTAGGCTGTGCCTTGGTCCAGGGACTGAAGAGAGGAGTCCTTCCCGCAGCTAGAAGCAGACCTAGGGTCTGTGGGAGGATACTGTTTGCCTCTTCGAAGGGCTCAGAGACGCAAGCTTCAGATCTGGATGAGGGTCGCGGGCAGCTCCTTCAGGTTCAGGGTGCCATGCTGCCCTGGTAGTCGCCACCAGACCCCAGGTACACAACTGGGGCGCGTGCCCATCCACGCACCACCCCTTCCATCCCGGAAGTCTGTCTCTTCTGGATGGAAACATCCCTTCAATGGAAGAGCTCCTTTCAGACGTAATTCACATGGATACGTGGAGTTAGACATGATTTCCCCAAAACATCAGCGCAGTCAGCAGGCTCTACCCCAAGCGTGGTCTCTAAGTGGTTAAGGCAGGAAGAGAGAAACACAGGGAGGAGGGAGTGGGAGGGGGCTGAAAAACCAGGGCTCTAAAGTCTTTGTTTCTCTCCCATCTGGCTGGAAGCCAGAGGCGAGGATCGAAGAGACCTCTCCTTTGTCCACTGATCTGACAGTCATCCTAGTTACCACGGCAAAATCAAAGTGCTGTGTGCGTTCGCAGGGTTATGTCTGTCGCTCCAGAGGCTGCTGGGAAATCTGCTTCCCTGTGCCCGTATGACAGCTGGGTTCTGGGCTGCATTTTTGCTTTCAAGGTCATAAAACAAATTAAGAGAACTCCACTTTGTCCAGGGGAGTCTGTCATTGTGAGCATTCTTCTGGTCCTTCCTCCATGGGGACCCAAAGCATGTGCTCTGTGGCTTTAAGGGAAGAGAGAGCTCTTCCCAGCCCTCTCCATCAAGTCTGGTTAGGCTTCTGCATGTAAAGTTCCAGGTCATAAATAATTCAAAAGATATGAAGACAATTTTCTTCCTTCTCCATCTAGCCCTGACGCAGCACCCCCTCTTCCTTCCTGGCCTCTAACAAACACTAATTTAATCATCTGGCAGCAGAGTGTCCTGGTCCCTGGCTCGTGCCAGGCCTGGACCCTGCCGGCTACAGACTTTGCTGTCTCATTTGGAAATAAACGATAAAGAAATCTGGCCCTGGTCTGCCCACTGTTCTTCTTTTGGTATCCCTTGCTTCTTCCTTCTCCTTCCCCCACCACCTAGAAGAATTCTTCATAGTTTTATCCCGAGCCACACAATTGAGTGGCTCTCAAGGCAGCCTGGGTACCTATAACAGTTTCAGCTAAGGACATGGTGTGCCACCTCTCAACTGTTCTAGAGATATCCTGGGGCTTCCCCGGGGTCCTGATGGTGACTCCTGAGCGCACCAGGAAGAGAGAAGAGGAAATATGCAAAGGGCAGGAAGAGAATGAGGCAGATTAGACCCCTTGTGAATGCAAGCTGAGACCTTTGGTCTTCAGTCAGGCTACACCTCTACTGGGCAGCCTGGCAGCATTCAGGTCAAGAAAGAACGTCTCTTCTTCCCAAACCAGTGGGGATCTGGGAGTCTTGAAGGCCTGGGACAGCAGTTCATGGAGGATGGAAAGAAGGCAGGATTCACAGGCGCAGAGGCTAAAGGGGATAAGGCAAAAAGATGTGATTTCCCAAGGAAAGAATGGATATGCTTGGGAGCAATGCAAGCCTAGGCAGCCGCGTGGCCTGTTTCCTTTGCCTCTGCTCTTTCCGTTTAGCTGCCAATATTTGTCTGATGAAGAAGCATCTCTAAACTAACCCCAGAGGGATTCCTTTAAAATCCTCACTACCACAATCCTCCAAATATTAGCTCAGCACTAATGTGTAGTAGGGTCCTCTGTGAGGAAATAGACGGTGTGCCCTCTCGTCTCCCAATGCTTGTAAAGAAAGCACTTACAGTAGCCCAGGCTTCATCCTGCCCATGTTTTGTTTGCGTTCTTCTCCCCTCCACTGGTAAAGCACTTAGAGGGGTAGCATTAACGTATTCCAGAGGGAGACTGAGCTCTGGGAAGGGGCTGGTGGCTAGCAAGCCAACTGTGTCCACCAGACAGCCTGCTCCCGGCACGGGGGAGGCACCCATGGAAGGCTCTCGGGAAAGGGTCCCCTGGTGTGGCCTTGAAGTCAATGGGCTGTTCTGTTTGCTTGTACACTACCCCACCCTGCCACCTCTGTGTTGGACTGTTTGCTGCTTTTCCATCTGGGGAGTTTTCTGTCCTCTACAAGGCTGAGGAGGGAGTTTGCAGCGGGCAAGCTTTCTTCCTGGTCACAAGTGTAGACTGGCTTTCATGAGAACTGTGAGGGCTGCCTCCGTTTTTAGCATCCCCCACTCGGGGCGATTTCTGCTGAGGGTGTTTCTCGGGAGTAACAGCAATGTCTTGGCCCTTTGGGTTCTCTTTTCAGATGTGTGTATGCGTGTTTTAGACTGACTGCTTTGTGTTGTGACCCTCTTTGATGCCTCCTTGCTGACAATGGCAAACGCGTTTCCCCTTTGGGACCCTGAGACAGCAGCATGGCCTTCCTGCAGGAAGCTGAGACAGGGAGGAGATAAGCCCCTCTCGCTGAGCACCCTTAGATCACGTTCTGTACTTCTTCCTCCTGGTTTATATAATTCTACAGCTCTGAGGTCATCAGGGTGCTGGGAAAGAGTCTCTGTGTTGGGGAGGATTCTGCACAGCACAGGGCATTCTTACAGTCCCTACTTTCAGGGCCAAGAATGGAAGGCGTGGTTCCCTTTGTCCTTATTTGACCAGAAGGCAAGGCATGGAATGCTGCCTCAGTGCCTGGGCTGGAAACTCCTTAGGGCTCATAAATAAGCCTCCAGCCTGGTATGGCTTCTTGGCTAAACGTTTGCACAGTTACTCAAATGAAGCAGCAGGCATGAGTCAGGAGGGAGAAATAACCCCAAGAAGTGGGGGCGGGGACGCTTAAGCGACCCAAGGCTGGAAGATGGTACTTTCCTGAGAGAGCTGCACAGCAGAGGCTCCAGGGACAGACTGGGAGCCCTCCCCCTACGCTCCGCCACCTGCCAGAGCCATTTGCAAAGCAGCTTGTAAGAGCAGCTAAGGGAACGAGCCACTTGTCCATCCTCTTTGCGGGAGGCCAACCAGGACTTTAAACTTTGCTGAGAGGGGCAATAAAAAGACATTAAATATTTTATCGGTTTGGAACATTCACCATTTGAACCAAGGTTATACAGAAGCTGTGAACCTAAGGCTCGGGGATAGCATTGACTCAGCAAGGCCGGGTCCTGCAGAAACACGAAAGATAAGTTATTGGATCCCAGTGTTAAGTACGCAGTAATGAGCAGAAGGCCAGATCTATGTGTCCTTGCCTCGCAGAGATGCGGTGCCAGCAGCTGGTAGCCACAGGCTATTAAGCCTTAAGGCACGCCTCATTTTCTCTGGGAGAGAAAATAAAGATCCTCTTCCTCCTGCTCCACGTTATAGTCTAAGGTCTTAAAGAAAAGCACAGTAGTCCAAAACGTACTGACACTTCCCATTTACAGAGTTCCTGCTCACCCGCTCATGCCCCTACCCCACCCATAGATAGAGAAGTCTTCAGGAAGGCTTAAATCCATGATGCAAAACGGCATTGCATTTGCGATGACCCACATCCTGTCCTCTGCTGTGCATCCTGTCTGCATTGTCTGTAATACCTGATATAACATAAACACTGGGAAAGAGATGCTGTGCTGTATTGTTTAGGGAACAATGACAAAAAAAAAAAGCCTTTTCAAGTTTGGTTCAGTTAGAATATCTTTCTGAACATTTTGCTTCATAGTTGTTTGAACCTACAAAATAGATTCTACAGATATGGAGGGTTGTTTTCTGGATGGACGAACTAACTCTCTTCCTCTCCCCTTTCCTTCCTCTTTCCTTCCCTCCCCTCCTCCCCTCCTCTTTCTCTCCCTCCCTAATGAAGTTCAGACCTCCCCAGTTGTTTTATTTCTTTGTTTTTTTTTTGTTTGTCTTCCTCTGTTTCTTCTGAACAATGATGTTCACGGGCTCAGGTTCTCCTAGAGAAATGCTAGAAACTGAGTGGCTTTAACAAAAATTTATTTTCTAAAAACCAGAAGTTTGAATATCAGGTGCCACTTCCACGGGCCTTCTGAAGGTTTGTATTTTGGCATTTCAGCTTCCTATAGTGTCACCGTGATCGTTTCTCTATGTCTTCCTATGTCCTGATCTCTTATGGGACACTTTTCATAGTGATTTTATTATAATTACCTCTTTAGGGAACTTATTTTAAAAACAACAGCCACATCCCGGGTATTATTTCACACCTGAATTTGCGCAGGTCACAGTTCAGTCCACAGCAGTTGTGACTTTTATACATGGAACCAATTATGCTAGTCTTTCTTTGCACAGACTTTTGGCAAACACCAGAAGACACAGGATCTGTCCAACTGTGCCTGCTGACCCACAGGTACCACCGTCTCGTCTAAATGGCAAGGCAGAACATACCAATATGTTCAGGTGGAGAAGCACCATGGCAGGAGGGACATTAAGTATAATATTCCAGGGAAGCAACTCTCTGCTGAAGAAGAGAGGCCAGTGAACCTAAGGACTCTGAACTCCACCTCTGCTTCTGCTTTGTCTGCTCCCTGCAACCAGATTCCTCCATTTTGGGGACCTAGCCCCTTGTACAAAAGTGGCTTCTGCTGGTGGACTCTCTCTATACCTCATGGAAGTCACCAGTTCTGGTAACTGAAGGAGTTGCCCTGTGTTTTCAATGAAGCTGAAGGTAGCGTCCGACCACCTCAGTCTTCAAGAGAATCCAGGGCCAAACTTCATTCCTGAGAGTTCATTTGTCTCCATATCCTTCCCTAAGCACCCTGGTCCTTCCAGGGGGGTCACATTACCACTACCCCAGACAAGGGTCCCTCCAAAGCTTCTGTCCCCACAGGCGCCCTCTCCAAGGAAAATGATGCTGAGATCTCTTGGGTGACTTTTAGCTTCTCAAGGACAGGATAGTGAAAGTAGAGAGCCGAGGAAGGCCACTCCTGCGACATTTGTAATGATTTTTAAAACAATCTTATTTAGATTCTTCCACACTAAGCCCGTTTCATGTGTCTTATTTTGAAAGGCATTCCGGAAGAATGACAAATTTGGCATTTCAATCCATATGTCCACTGGAATTCCAGAAGCACACACGGATTAGGGTTGAGGAGCACCTTCTGGTTAAGGAAGGTCCGAGGCACATATCCCTTCTGGACGCACACAGGCAAACAGGGAATTCGCAACAAGAAGGAAATGGTGAAAGATACTGTCCATTTATCTGCTTTCTATTTCCTAAGCCTACGGTTTTAGAGTTTTTATTTAAAGGTCATGATAAGGAATTCTTAATCAAACAAGGTTAGGAGTCAGTGAATTAATATTGTTTACCCATGATACACAGGGCATATGTATGGTATATAGAGAAAAAAAGCATAATTCTCTGTTGCCCAGGATCACATACAGTGACGAGGCCGAGGCGCACCAGGTCACTATTAGCAAGGGGAAGAAGGGAAGCTGGGCTGCTATGCTTGCAACGGACAGACATGCCATGCAGCTGGGTGTCACTGTGTGCGGATGATCAGTCCCATGAGTGGGACCACAGAGTCTCGACTAGGGCCTTGGACTGGGTCTTAAAATCAGTAAGGTTTCACTGAAGGTTTTTGAGCAAGGCTGCGGCAGGTGCTGGAGTGGGTGGGAAGCCAGGCTAGGATACAACCCGGCAGATCCTGGCCCACATAGTAGACAGTTTACTCCTGGACTGAAGGTTGGCAGGGACAGGAAAAGCAGATCAGGCAAAGGCGGGGAAGGAAACATGGGGCTTGAACTGAAACCAAAGTCCCGATGCTGACCAGCTTCGCTGTGCTTCCTGGCCAGTAGACTCCTCTCCTCTGGTACCCTGGAGACAGCACACGATGCTTCGTGATGGAAATCCTGGGTCATCATCCTGAGAATGTAGCCCTGAGCTCTTAACTCATGAGGAAGAATGTTAATCACCTGTGCTCAGTTGTCAAACAAAGAGCCCTGCACCTTTCTGACTCCGTGTTGTCCACTTGCTGTCGGCCCCAAACCAGATCTCATGGTGGTTTTATGTAAATAGATACAAGCAACTGTAACTTGGATATTTTAGAGTTCAGGTCATGGACTTCCATCCCCTTCTAGGTTTTGTGGTGTTCTATAAACACATTTTGTCTATCTTATTCCATTTCGACATGCCTTACTTCCATTTGTGACTCATCTGTGATCCCAGAGGTCACATGATATGGTCTAGGTTAGGCTTACCCTTCATCCACCTGTCCTTATTGATAAGACAGGTACCTCCAAATTTCCCATTTGCATGAAACAACTTCCCTTTATTATTGGAACTACTTGGAGCTTGTCATCTGACATTTGCACATACAATGTCTCTGAAATAGTCTCTTTATGTGTTACTGGGAAAGGACTTTGAGAAGGGAGGAGACCATGACCACGCTATGCCCTACTCTGATGTGAACCAGCTATGCGATCCTTGTCCCCCAAGTCCGGTTTATTTGGGAGGAGGAACTTGGTCAAGGAGCCTTTTCTTTTGGGGCCTGAATTTCTTTAATGGGTAATTGTTCAAACCAATCGCTAGCAACCCTTCCAGCTTTCACACTTCAATCCCAAATCCCCACTGTATTTTGAAAGCAGTAGGATCTTAAGGATCTCACTGTCTGATTACCTGGGATGCATAGTCATCCTGCTCCCTTTGCCTGACATCACAGTATGGCCTGTGAACACTGGAGAGACAGTCACTGGCAGCTAGGCTAAGGTGTTCAGTACGGCTCCATGTCTTTGAACACATGTAGCCATGACCTAAGAACAGCCTTAATGGAAGCAGCCTACTGTTTTCCTGGGGACATGGACAGAGAGGTCCTTGGAAGAGCTCGGAAAGTGTGGAGTTGGGTGGAAAGCTCCGTCACTCTTAGGCATATTGAACTGCGATAAGATGAACCCCACCCCCTGCCAAAATGTCTACCTGATAAATTCTGTCAGAGGGGAGTCTCAGACTTTGGCAAGCATGGGAACAGCCATACGACTTTGATGTGAGGGAAGACAGGCACAAGGCAGGAACTGGATGGAAAACCTCTGTTTAGGAACACATTGACAGAGTGGTGGCAAAGGGGACCTGAACCAGGGTCAAGCTATGTGCTAGGAATGGAGAGAAACAGGGTTTAAGATAAATAGATGGCTCGGAGGCTAAGGCCACTTAACTCTTCTCTTGGAGAGGACCTAGGTTCAGTTCCCAGCACTGACATCTCATAACCACCTCTAACTCCAGTTCCAGGATATCCGACGCCCTCTTCTGGCCTCTGTGGGCACTGCATGCATATGTAGGTACACATATATGCAGTCAAAACTCCCATAGACATAAAATAAAAATAAAGAGAAAATAGAGAAGGAACAACTTCGTGAACTAATGTCCACACTCCACACACACTTCCACGTGTGTGGAAGTGTAATGGCTAGTGTTAGGAAAGAAAGAGAGCGTACAGTCTGGAGACTGGCCCTTGGCTTTGCAACCTTGGGCTTAGGTGGTTTGTCCATTGACCAAGGAGTGGGGGAAAATGCCATGGAGCCTAGTTCAGTCACAATCTAGACTGTGGCCCACCTGAGGAGGATGAACCCTGACTTTATATATTGGAGACGGTAGTTGACACTTTGGTGTCCTGAGTTGGGCCCTTTTCTGAACTCAGCTCCTGACAGTCCCTCCCCAGCTGCCCCCTAGTCTCTCTGCCTCAGTTCCCGGGATTTCTCTGTTTCTGTGGAAGCTTCCCACAGGGAAAGACCAAACAGACCGTGCACTCCACACCCTCTCTCCTTACCTTTCAGTCATGGATAGCTCATGGATTAATTCCCCAACCGCTTTCTGTTTGCCTGCAGCCTAGATCTCAATGCATTGTACGTTGGCTGATGTTTCCTCCTTCCCAGCCTCAATATCCCCATGCCTTTACTCCTGCTGCCTGGGGCTTTCCTGTGAAATCAGCTATCTGGACTCAGTTCTTGACTAGCAATGCTCAGAAGAACCAGAGCGGACTCCGTTAAGCCAGATTTAGTGGGGCAGACCCAGAAGTGCTGCCAGAAGCTTGTGTATACACTTTCCTTAAAAGTCCCAACAGGCTAAGTAAGTACACCAGCCTCTGCTTGTGTGTGCAGTGACTAACGTTGTATCCTACAGGGCAGATGAAGATGCCGCCCTGGCTGCTAACCAAAGTTCTTGTCAGCCAGGCACAGTGGCACACACCTTTAATCCCAGCCCCCGGAAGGCACAGGCAGGTAGGGTTCTGTGAGTCTGAGGCCAGCCTGGACTACAGAGGGAGTTCCGGAAAAGCTACCGTGTCCCTGAAACATAAGGAATAGGCATACTGTTTGTGGTGGAAGATGTGACTTCAGGGTGCTGATCTAAAGGGTTTTCAGCATCTCAAATAACCAAACACACTTTGTACCAAAGTTCTTGGTCATAAATTCCCCTTGGCAGGGCAGATTTGCAGTGCCTGTTCTTAGGGCTTCACACTGGAAACCCAAGCGAGCACAAGCCCCAGTCACACCATCGCGGTAGAGTCACACTTCCCCTACAGAGAATCATTTTCCTTGGTTCAGAGGATGCCATGCGGGAGCCTGGGATAGTATAAAAGCCCAAGAAATGTGTGCTGCGTTTTCACTACTGGATGTCTTGTGTCACTAAGACTCTCCGCTCAGCTGAGCTTCATCAGAGCCAACACCTTAACTCCAGCAGGAAATTCTCAGTGCACTCTTCCACGGGTCCTCTAGCTGTGGCCTCTAGGTAACCTACCTCCCAGTTCCCCATCTCTACTCCACCTTGAACTTCTCTAAGGTTTTGCAACAAATCTCTTTCTTAGACCTAAAATGGTTGTTTATCGTCGATGCCGTACAGTTTGTTTCCTGGGGAGAAGAGAGGTCTTTGGGTGTTTACACGAAGCTGTCCAAACTTGGATGAGACCTGTTACACTGTTACATAATTCCTTACCAAATAGCCCTCTTACAAGTAATTAGTTCTTCCAAAATCTTAGGAAGATAGGGAGCAGTTTGTGTGTGTGTGTGTGTGTGTGTGTGTGTGTGTATGTGTGTGTGTATGTGTGTGTATGTGTGTGTGTGTGTGTGTGTGTGTGCGCGCGCGCGCGCATGTAAATCCAGAAAAAGCAGAGAAAGTCAAGACTATTTCTGTTCCCTGGATCCATCCGTTCTACTCCTGTCATGGAGGCCTCCTTGCTGGTCTTCTCTGCCTTTGTCCAGAACCTTCCATGCTGCTCAAAGTCTGCCCCTCTTCAGAACAGTTTCATGTTCACCGCCTCTGTCTTCAAAGTATGTGTTTCCAGACTCTGGTATGGATGGCTGCTGGAGATGTCCTCTCCCCACGGGACAGCCAAGCATCTTGGTGCTGCAGACCTTCTTACTCTCAACTGCATCTTTAACTTCTTGGGTATTTACAAAATTCATGCTTAAAAAATTAATTCTTAAGACTTTAATAAAACAATCTGAACTCTTCTTTAGCTAGCTTCCTCCTGTTAGAAGCGACCCGGACCTCATCTCTATGTTTAGAGGATTATCCAAGGATTTTCCTTAAAGAAAAGAGTCGGCAGATAATACTTCAGCATGAACCGGCATACAGGCTTTAGCTCTAACCTGGATCTGATGCATGGCCGCAATTTCATTTAACCGTCACGATGACAAACACATCCTTTATCGTCTATAAAGGTTGACAAGCCTTAATATTAAAGGGAAATAAAGTAAAACGTGTGACCCAACAAAGATGGCATCACTATCACCTGGGTCTCATTTAAAGCTCAGGATTTTATAGCTGCCTTAACGGGAAAATGCCCAGGCCAGGAAACCAGACCCAAGCATCCTTTCTGGTCATTTCTTTTTCTCTTTTAACCTAGTACAAGGTTTCCTCAAATTTCTTTGTGAATAGAAATTAGAATACAGGGTGTTAGATTTTTTTATGGATGATGCAAGGGCTCTTCAAGGGTAATTCTGAGTTTATATGATGTTCGCATTAGGTGTTGATTATGGGACCTAAAAATATCATCCTGAGGTTGACTCCTCTGTTTGGAAGGCTTTCCTCAACATGAATTCTGCCAAAAGGAGAGCATGTTTTCATTGCTGCAAAATTTTAATAACTCTCTTTTTCCCGCAGTCCCTCCTTTCCCTTGCTCCCTGGTCTCCCCACCTTTTAGGAGAGGAACTTGACCCTGAGGCCTGGGATGGACAATAAAAGCCACTGCTGACCCCTTCCCCACCACCGTGGCTATGGTATAACAAAGGCGAGGACCTCTAAAGCAAGGAGCTTGGCTTTGTCACCTCGGAAAGCAAAATCCAATCCCGTCCATTTCTCTTATAATTTTCAAAGTAGAGATCTCCTTGGCCCACCTTATGTGTCCCGAATTTCCCAGATTTATTTCCACCCCCTATTTCGTCTGTTACTGCCTTCACCCCGGCACAGGTTCATGGCAAATGGTCTGTTTCTGTGGATGACTTTTTCATCTGTGTCAGGGAAAGAAAGGCCCATTAGACAAATCCAATGGGACAAGTTCAGAGAGTTTGTCAGTTCCTGTCACTCTCAGGGCTGGTTGTGCAATGGAGCACGGACTCGAAACAGACTGGTCAAGATGGGCAGCTCCCTTCTGGAAAGAATTTCTCTCAATGGAGAGAAAACGTGGGGGCCAAAAGCATGAAAAATGTCAGAATGTTGTTTTTACAGCACACTGTGTACAGGCGCTGTGGATGAATAAGTCAGCATCTCAGTCCCCAGTGCTACGCATCCCAAGTTTATTAAGGGCCTGACACAAAAGAGAAAGCTATCTTTTCTTACCAATTAATATTTTCAGGGCTTCATTTTATCACTACCAGTATTATTGATAAGAGACATGAGAAGCACTGTCCTATTTCACTAAGAAAATCAACTAGAATTACATCTTTCCATTGCCATGTTCTGTAAGCTCCTCCTCGTAGCCCCAGACTCCTCTTCTGGCTGACTCAGTTGGCAAGTGGTCTGGATACAAGCTAAGGCCACACACACCCTCCTTCAGTCAGCTAGACTCCCTCCACCCCTTGTCAAGAGTTCTCTTCTAAACTGACCTGTGTAACGCCAGTTCTTGTCCACTCAGTCATTCCTTTCAGAGAACCTGCCCTGGTGGCTACCATTAGAAAGATCCTCCAACTCTCTGCTTGCTTTCAGCTGCCAAACTCTTTTTTCTTTTTTCGAACAGGGTTTCTCTGTATAACAGGCCTAGATGTCCTGGAACTCACTCTGTAAACCAGGCTGACCTTGAACTCACAGAGATCTTCCTGTCTCTGCTTTCCGAGTGCTGGGATTAAAGGTGTGTGCCACCACTGCTGGGCAAGCTGCCAATATTTTTAATGCTCTCTGTAGCAAAGTTCCTTTTCGAATTTCCTCGTCTTCCCACTTTTCTAGAACAACGTTCAGGAAACAGAAAGTTAGTGAGGTCACCAGTGACTCCACGTAACCAAAGCCAATACTGACTTTAACAAAATTAGATTCTATTGCTCATTTGTTTAGCATCTGCCCCCTTAGTAGTAGAAATACTGTGCTATTTGCCAGGTATCCTAAACTCCAAAAAGACTGTGTGTCTGGTATATGTTAGGCATTTAGTAAAACTCATTAAATAAATAATTCAATTAATTGACTTACCATTGTTAAGGACCTTAACAGAAGATACAAGGTGCCAGTGTATCAGTAAAGATTTGGAATGAGTCTCTCTGAGATTTATTTGTGAGATATATATTTGTCCGCGTGCTTTTGCAGCGGTCCAAGGCATGATATTGCTTGTTCTCAGGGAAGAAGTGAAGAGAAAAGATGAAATCAATACTTGTCACGTGCACAATTTAGCAAGAACTAGCTGCTTCATGTCTCCATGCAGTCAAGACGGAGGCAGAAACTGAGGCAGAAAGAGAGACCAAACAAGCTTGTTCAAGCTCACTCAAACATGAGTTCGGTATCAGCGAGGAGGCGGTGCAGACTCCTGGCCCCTTCACATGAAATCAGGCTGCCGCTGGCCAGTGTAAGTCAGAGTCTCTAGAGCAAAGCACATGTCCAGTGTAGAACATCTGTGGTAGTGTTTCCATTGTCAGAAGCCGTTAGAGACAGAGAGCAGCATGATTCTGATTTTCCTCCCCATGTATGTTAACCGTCATGAGAGGCTTACAGCCATTATTCATGGAATAGACAGTTAGAGAGGAATCATATGGACAAAGGCGCCAGGTAAAACACAAGAAGTCCAGGTCAGTTGAACTGAAACTGAAATCCAAGCAACGTTTTAGAATAAATCCGTCTCCACTATGGCATGGGACATACTACTCTAAAAAATATCATTAGCTATCTGAAATTCAAATTTAGCTTTGGTTCCATAATTTGACTGCTATATCTGTCTAACTGTCCAATCTCTGTTTCTATTCCTATACCTGCGCCGTAATGCTGCTAGATAGGGTTTGTCGAGACAGACTGAGGAGAAGGGGTGTGGAGGACAGCTTTGAGAGGCCTCTGAGAAGAGAAAAGCCAGTTGCTTGCTAAATGCGGAAAAGGCTAGTCTGCCACGGGAGACCCTGAGCCCGCTTCAGCACTCAGACCTTAACTGCAGCTCGGGAGACGTGGACGGCTCCGTACCGTCTCTAGCCTGTTTCCTCGGCTGCAAAGGAACAGCAGCTTTAACTGCTGGGGAGTGAATAGGTGCTGTGAGAAAACTGGCTTCCGTTGGTCGAGTGCTTAATCTGAAGCTTTGCACCAGAAACCGAAATGGGCTGGGAAAAGAAGCTGTGTGAAAAGACGCAGAGCAGAGAGCATCCGCCTCCCAGGGTTTGTATCTGCGCGATTGCGTGTGCGATGAGAAGACAGGAGCCAGATGGGGCAGCGCGTACAGAATGCTTAACCGGGACACACGAATCCATACTGACCTGCTTTTTATTTTAACAAAAACAAAAGAAGCCAGATTTTGAGCGAAGTGAAAACTTGGTAAGTGGGACGAAAGGAAGTTGACCTGTAAATCACTCTGTGACTCGAAGGCTTGCTAAGGGGAAGAAAATATCAGGCAGCGCATGAAGCTGGCTTGGAGTTAGGATCAAGGCGGTTACAAGAAAACTGACACTGCCATTGTCTGATGGGATGGGTGTTCTGGAGCACGCAACGGTATACACCAACACTGCATTGTCTGATGGGATGGGTGTTTTGGAGCACGGCAATGGTATACACCAACACTGCGATTATCTGATGGAATGGGTTCTGAAGGACGGCCACGGTGTAGACCGAATTGTGCTCTCATAAGTTCATACCTTGAAGCCCAATTTGATTATAAGATCTGAAGTTATTTGAGAAGCTAGGAAAGTAAAAAGGGATTATGGGGGTGGCTAGAGAGGGAATACTGGGTGTATTAAGATGGAAAGGAGAAAAATAGGGAGCGAAGCGTTAGTGGGGAGAGAGGAAGGAGGTCATTCAGAAGGAAAGAGAGGAGCAGGGACTAATAACACTACTGATGTTTGATTAAAGCCTCAGAGAATCACATCATTTCATATTTACCTAAATTTATGCACACACATATGTCTATATGCATCTATCTATCTATCTATCTATCTATCTATCTATCTATCTATCTATCATATCTATGATATCTATCTATCTATGTATCCTTAATGAAGTTATGCCCTTTGGGCTGAGAATAATCTTCTTGAGAACCATAGACTATCTAATAGAAAACCCAGTAGCTGGCATGAGAAACCCCTATTTGAGTTGTTTGTCAGGGTAGACCAAAACAACACAGGTTATCGGTGCCCTTGGTAACCTCTAAGTTGATGATTAGTCCCTATTGCTGAAGACACCACACATTTCAGACTCAGAACCTGGAAGATCTGAGCTGGATCCCATCTGAAATCCTCCTCCCCGAGGCTCAGTTTTCACAGTACCAGAAGGTGCCTGGCAAGCTGCCGAGGAAGAGAAGCAACTAATAGTCTTGTACAGGTGTAGTACCTATGAGCAATGAGCAACACGGCAAATAGCCCTAAAGGCGCAGTAGTGGCGCTCATGTCTTGGCTGAAATCAACAGCTGCTTTGACTTGCAGCCCTCTCAACAAGAGTGAGACTGTGCCTGGCACTAGAAACCTAGGTGGCTGTCAGGACGAGCGAGGTCAGAAATCTGAAAGGAGAACCTATTGCCTCCACTTTCTTGGACCAGCATAGTTCCTAACTGCATACTAAATGTATCCTTATACATAGTAAGCATGGGTCTAATTCCTTGTCCAAGAAGCTTCTCCACGAAGTAAACAGATACCATTATAAAAAAAAAAAAAACACAACTGGTAATAACGCAGAGATCAACTGATCTTGAGGAGTCCAGCCCCCAAAGGCTACATCTACAACACAACTCCTGCACCCAAGCTCAGGGAACACTGTGGAAGAGGGGGCAGAAAGATTGTAAGAGCCAGAGGGCGGACCAAGAAGTCTAATGTGAGATTTTATTTTCCCTCCTAAAAGTGACATTGAATCTATACCCATGATGCCCCGATACTATGGCAGCCTAAAAAAGGCAACGGCAATACAATACACACACTAATGCACAAGCAAGGAAGTCCCACAGCGTCCCAGACCCAGACAAAGAACCAAGGCAACAAACTAAGACGAGAGAGGGAAAAATCAGTCTCTTTTATGGATTAACCCTTTAATTGGTCATTCAGTACAAAGTGGTCAGCCCTGAATTATATATGTATGCATCTGTACACACATACGTGTATATGTATGCAAGCAAAGGTAAACTCGGAAGCTTGTATGTATGTATTTGTGCACATATGTAACAATAATAATCAAAGAAAGGGAAGACATCAATTTGAGAGGGACCAAGGGGATTTGGGATCGGTTGGAGGGAGAAAAGGGAAGAAAGGAAGCAGTGTGATTAGATTTTGAGTTTTTAAAAAGTCAAAGGCTAATAATCCAAAACAGGACCAGTGGCCCTAAAAGGAGGATGTTCTCTTTTCTTTTTTCTTTTTTTTTTTCCTTAAAGATTTATTTATTGTGTATATTTCCATGTCAGAAAGGGCACCAGATCTCATTACAGATGGTTGTGAGCCACCATGTGGTTGCTGGGAATTGAACTCAGGACCTCAGGAAGAGCAGTCAGTGCTCTTAACCTCTGAGCCTTCTCTCCAGCCCTAACGTTCTCTTTTCTTCTTCCATTTCTTGCCAATGACACACAGGGGAAAAGCTAGCAGGCACACAGCAATATGGACATCCCTAAGTCAAGAAGCAAGCCAACACTATACTCTAACTATACTGACATCCCAATCTTGGACTTCCAAAATGGATGAGGAAATAAATGTCTTTGTTTAAGCTGTGCAGTCTATGGGAAGCTCAGACAGATCGCGTCGAAGAGTTAAGGAACTAAAACCTGTTTGGAAGAGTGCCAACATACACATTTTCACAACCTTACTGCGCAAAGAGGTGAAAGTTGCTTAATAACAAGTAGCAAATGAAGCAAGAACAAGGAATGAAGTTAGTGAGGTAAGTAAACAAAACAACCTTGCAAGCAGCAGAGCAAAATGGCTGATGTGCATGCTGACTCATTAGCACGCATGGTTGTCTCTGCAAGACCTACACAAGATCAAGCAAAATAACCAAGGTTGAAGCCCCACCATCACCACACACACCATGTTAGGCCAGCTTTGGGTTGATCAAGAGCCTGAGCAACAGCAACAACAATTGATCATGGGGAGTCACTGTCACCTCACCTGGGGAACACAAGTTAAATTGGCAAAGACAGATGGGATAGCCTCGTGAATAACTCTAAAAATCCAAGATTTGGATTCTAACTTTAAAACTTGATGGATATATTAATATATCCATCCTGAGTATCTTGCTTGGATTACAAGGAAAAACTAAGGCATAATTGAAACAAATCTTTTCTCGTAGGTTCCTTCATTCACAATATTACAGTCAAGAATAAGAGGGAGATCTGCCTGGAAAAAGAGGGAGTTGTTGGTCTCAAAACACATAAAGTGATGCTCAGAAAACCCAAGTAGTGCAGGGATGAGCTTGAAAAGACAAATAACTATTGCATAACTAAATGGATTCATAAATGGATGGGTGGGTGGATGGATGGGTGGATGGATGGATGGATGGATGGATGGATGGATGGATGGATGGATGGATGGGTGGATGGGTGGGTGGATGGATGGATGGATGGGTAGATGGATGGATGGGTGGGTAGATGGGTGGATGGATGGATGGATGGATGGATGGATGGATGGATGGACGGATGGATGGGTGGATGGGTGGGTAGATGGATGGATGGGTAGATGGCTGGATGGGTGGATGGGTGGGTAGATAGATGGATGGATAGATGGATGGGTGGATGGATGGATGGGTGGATGGGTGGGTAGATGGGTGGATGAGTGGATGGATGGATGGGTGGATGGATGGGTAGATGGATGGGTAGATGGATGGATGGGTAGATGGATGGATGGATGGATGGATGGATGGATGGATGGATGGGTGGATGGATGGATGGGTAGATGGGTGGATGGATGGGTAGATAGATGGGTGAGTGGACAGATGAGTGGGACAATGGTCATTACACAGGTTCAGAGAAGTCTGGAGATCTCACCCCTGTTTTGTTGGACCTCTTGACCACAGGCAGTGACCATTCTCAGATAAACTGAGAACACCCTGAGCATGGCTTCTCTCCTATGACTACCTGAGAAATCTGTACAACATATATTTGCTTCCGTTATTCCAAGGGTCTAGCTTTAGCCTCCTGAAGTGGGATAGGGACAATCTCATTGACTCTTGGGCAAATATTCTCTAGGCTCTGTCCTGTTCCTCATGTCATTGACCCATTCATTTCTCCAACAAATATTTATCAATTTCTTTCTATATTTTTTACATTAGTCTCCATTCAGGGATATAATTAGAAAGCACACACATGTCCGCTTCTGCTGAGAAGAAACGGGAAACAAAGCAATGAGCAATACATAGTCCACCCAAGGCAAGCACTATGGAGGAAAGACAATGCAGAAGAATGGAGGAAGATAGAATGAGATGAACGATTTAAAGGTTTGGTCAGGGAAGGTGCTCTCTGCCCTTCTAGGGGAAATTTCAGAGTGCAGGGGTGAGACTGTTTCCTTCATTGCATTAGGCCAGAGGGACAGCCGAGGCAAAATGGCAGAGAGATTAGAAAAGGGGGAGAACTAGTGTTGACTGACAGGCCCTAGGGTAAAATGTGGCTTTTAGTTGAGTCATTGAGAGCACGTTTCTTTTTTTCATAATATTTTTATTTATTCTTTGAAATTTTCATATATGTATATACTGTTTTTTTGGTCTTATCTATCCTCCACTACCTCCTTCAGATCCCCCGTCTTTGGCCCATCTACCTGTCTCCATCCTAATCTTATGTTCTTTTCATCATCATTGTCATAGTCTTGGCCATCATCAGTTGCTGACCATGCATGAGTGTACGTGGGGTCATCCACCAGGGTATTGTCAATCCACCAGCAGACACATCCTCAAAGAAAAGTGACTGTCCCTACCCCTGCAGTTATCAATTGTCTATAGCTCCTTATCTCGTGGGACTTTAGGAGCCCCTTCCTCGCCCATGCTGCGATTTCGATTGGCTTGATCTTGTGTAGGTCTATGCAGAGACAGCCATGCGTGCTAATGCGTCAGCATGCGCATCAGCCATGTCAGGCCCAGAAGACAGCATCCCTCGTACTCCTCACCATTCTCTGGCGCTTACATCATTCTTTCTTCGCCCTCATACACCGAACTTTGAACGGGGGGGGGGGGGGGGGGGGGGTTTGATAGGGATGACCCGTGGATGACTGCGCACTCACAATGACTTGAATTTTAACATGATTTCCTTGGCAACAGAATTGACAATGAGAAGTAGACATAGCATAGCAGCAGCAGCAGCAGACAGGGAAGACATTCTTATAATCTCAATAAGGCATGATAGTGCGGTGGAACACTTATTGGCAGCAGAGGTGTCAAGATACCTGATTTTAAATGAATCTCAGAAGCAGAGCCAACAAGATTTTCTGATGAGGGTTTCCATGTGAAATCTGAAGGAGGGAACTCCCTTTTCTACTCATGCCTAGTTTCAACACTGGCGCTGCTGTGTGCCTTCTGCTAAGGGAGCTCTGTCAACTGCCATTGCCTTCCGTGTTCCTGCCATTGTAGTTGAGACTGATGATTACTATGCTCCTTCACCCCGCTCCCCGAGCCCAACCCAGGGCCCACTCCACTTCTACCAATCTTGCTTTGCCTGTGCTTAGGTTTCCAGAGTGGAAAAGTGAATTTTGGAAGAGGGAATTTACGTGGATGAAAATAGGTCTGAGTAGGCACGGCAACTGACTCCAAGCAGAGACAAGTGTTAAGGCAGAGCTTTGGCTCGTGCAGAATGGCACTAAGAGGACAGAATACAGGGTCTGCCACCGAAATGCCTCTAGCTTTCCATCCAACTGGATTCTAAATTTCAAGACCTTTTAGGAAAAATGAAACTTATACAGTAGTAACTTAAGGTAAGAATAAGTAAAAAGTCTAAAGATACTCATGACTCTTGAGAAAGGTGGATCTCAAAAAAGCAGAAAAGGATCCCAGGCAGTGGCTGAATACTCCTTTTTATCCCAGCGTGCAGGCAGAGGTGGCTGGATCTCTGAGTTTGAGGTCAACCTGGTCTACATAGTGAATTTCAGGACAGCCAAGGCAACACAGAGAAACCTCCTTGTTGTTGTTGTTGTTTGGAGGGAAAGAGGAAAAACAAGGAGAAAGAAGAAACGATTTTAAAAAAAATCTAAAAACTCTTTTCTTCTTTTCTTCTAGCAACTTTATGAAAGTCAACAGTAATTTTTATTGAATTTGACACTATTGTACCCCTACTTTTAATAAGAATCCAAGTTACTACTGTTATTACTTTATGACTTTAAACAAAACTTCTAAAACAGTAAGAATTAAAATGGCTCAGTAGAGCTACGCAGTGGTGGCACATGCCTTTAATTCTAGCACTCAGCAGGCAGAGACAAGAGGATCTCTGTAAGTTCAAGGCCAGCCTGGTCTACCGAACTAGTTCCAGGACATCCAGGGCTGTTACACAATGAAATTCTTCCCCCTGCAAAGGAAAAAAAAAAAAAAACCAATTTACCAAGCAAACAACAGTGCCTAAATGTGGCTCCCTAGAACTCAAATAAAGCTGAAAACAGCAGCACGCCTCTATAGGCAGAGCTTTCTGTCCCACCAGTCGGCTTCCCATATAAGCACCAAGATATTTATTATTAATAAATACTCAGCAGATAGCTTAGGCTTACTGATAACTACCTCTTACATCTTAAATTAACCCACACTTTTTCCCTATGCTGTACCATGTAGCAGCGCCTTTTTTCAACAAGGGATATTTATCTCCTGCTTCCACTGCATCTCCCAGTGACTCTCTTTTATTCTGCCCTTCTTCCCAGCATCCTCTTAGTTTGGCTCTCCCAACCACTTCCTGCCTAGCTATTGGCCAGATAGCTCTGTATTAACAATGAAAAGAACATATCTTCACAGTGTACAAACGTATTATTCCACAGCATGCCTTTGTGATCCCAGGGCAATTTTTTATCTAACTTGGGGGTCACAATGTGTACCCCTGGTCAGGTCCAGACACCTGTCCTCAATAAGCCAATAAGAAGAGCTAAATTAGTGGAAAACAGGAAAAAGGACACTTATTTAATGTGGAAGAGACAGAGGCCCAATGACCCCTGAAGTTCTCCATGGTCCTTAAGTAAGATTAGAGTTTCATCAGAGGACCAAGGATATATACATCTAACAGGCCCAGTCAGAATGTGGTCCCACCATTGGTCCATCACTGTCCAAGCTTCAGCCTCATCCTGGAAGGTGATGTGACAATATGTTCAAACGGTGTTAAATCTCTTTCTAGGGCTCAAGATCCCACTCTAGCTAGAGCATTTTCCTTCTCTCAGCAGGAGATTCCTGGGGGGATTCCCGTTTCTTTGGGGCTCACTGCTTCAATAGTTTGATGGTTCAATTGAGAAATGCAAGCATCTCTTTAGAATGCCTTCATTTCTGCCATACTGTCTGCACAATTAGAGCAAGATGGAAGGTGGTGATGAGAAGCTCACAGGCCAGTTAGTCGAGTGTACACAGCGGCAAACAAGAGACCCTACCTCAAACAAAGTAGAAGGTAAGGACCAACATTGAACTTGTCCTCTGACCTCTATGTGCTTGCCTATGTGCACACACACACAAGATAAACCTTTTTATAAAGAAAAATAAAAGAAGCCTTCTTTAGGCCAAGGGAGTGAGAATGCCAAGTATGAGCAGCATACTTTGTAGTCTTTAGAAAGCACATCAATTCCAGATGCAGATGATACACTAGAGACTGCTCAGGGTGGTGTGGACAACGTTGCTGTTTAAAGCATCTAATACTACAAATGCTCACATGCGGAAAATTTTCTGCTGACTTCTGTCTACCAGCGTGAACCACCGAATCCTCTAAGATCGAGCTAGGGAACGTTGGAGGCCTGTTTCCAACCCCCTGGTGGGACACATTATAGGATGTGAAGAAGTGGCTCTTTTCTAGAGCTCCTTGCGTTTTTATTCCTCCCACAAACAAAATGGAAACCATCACAAAGTAAATAGATTCCTCAAGGTCCTAAGGAGGCAGCCCTTGCTGGGTTTTTGTGTAGTCAGCAGTAGGGTCTCAGTTGACGTTAAAGGGCCAGCTTCTAGTGAAGAACTCATTTTAGCTGTAGGAGATGAGCAGGAAACACAGGTCTTAAGACCCTGAAGATACGCTGGCAGAGTGAACAGTGGTGAACAGCAATGTCGGCCCCTGATTAACTTCGGTCTGTGTTGAGCATTCCTTACCTGAAAGTGTTTAGGACCAGAAGCATTTCAGATGTCTGTCTTTCAGATCTCTGGAATGCCTGCAGCGTGCTGTAGTGTGTTTGTTTTCTCTGTGCCTGTAAGCAGAGCAGATGTCATGATCTGTATACGGGCTCCCATGAGGTCGGCCTATTAACCATGGAGGCAGGGTCCATCAGACGGGTTCTCTGGAGGGGCGGAACCAGGAGGAGAGGAGAGAGGCAGAGACTGGGAGGCAGAGAGACATACACGGAGAATGATTTGTTAGATAGTAGGGGCTGGGTAGTCTAATAAGGAGCGTCTTTAGGCAATAGAGCAGCGATTCTCATCTGTGAGTTATGATCCCTTTGGGGGGTCCAACAACCCTTCCACAGGGATTGCCTAAGACATCTGCATAGCAGATATTAAAAATAATAGCATTAAAATGTATAACAGTAACAAAATTACAGTTATGAAGTAGCAATGAAGATAATATTATGGTTGGGGTCACCACAACAAGAGGAAGGTTGAGAACCACCGCAGAGAACCTGGTAGCTACTCAGTCCAAGGAGAAGATCCCTCAGTAGCTCTGCTTGGTAAGAAACTGGAGACTGTGTATTAGTGGAGGATGACCGTGGTAGCAGTAGACCCGGACTGTAAGTCACAATGCAATCCTCAGAGCTCCTGGTATCTGAGCATCCCCTTTGAGAAAGGGTATTCTCCTCTCAGTTAAAACTCTATGGAATGGCCCTCACAGAGAGCCCGGGGAATAATCTCTCAGGTTGATTCTGAATCACGCCAAACTGACAAATAAGAGCGACCATCAAAGGAAGGGTTGTCTTGTGAGACTATGAGTCCTTCAGGAGACACCAGAAGCCTCCCTTTCACAGTAAAGAAAGACTTTGGGCAGGATTTACCTGTGGTGTAGCTTCCTGTCGGCAACCAAGGGAATTCACCATAGTATAGATGGCTGTGGGTCCCCTCCGCTCCTGTAACAAACCCCATGAAATTGATCTTCAGTGTGGTTTTTTGACTGTCAATTCCCTCTCTACCTGGGGTGAACAGACATCTATGTACCCCCAGAAAAAAGTCATCCAACACAAACCCAATCTAAAAAATCCCTAATCCAGAAAGGTCTGAAACTCAGACCTTCAGAGCACCGTGTCAATACTCAAAACGTTATAGATTTGAGAGTAAGGATGTTCACCCTCTGCGTGTCTTTCTGGGATCCTCATTTGTTTTCATTTTTCCTCTGAGGACTGGGGTTGGTTGTAAACTAGAGGAGTAGCTTTGATCTTGTTGTTTTAAATGTGTGGGACTAGGCATTTGGGACTCAGAACTCTAAAGTGCTTTGGGCAGCTTTTTTCCATAGATAGCTAGTGTATCCATGAGCAACAGCAGGCATAGGGTGTAGGGTCCATGGGAGCTACAGTGGTCCTGTCTTCTCCCGCTCCTGCTCAACCTTTCATTTATGAATGAAGCCAGTGACCCCGATAATTGTCCCGCCCTTCCTTTCATTGTTCCTGATTTACACGTTGTAGTGGAACGGATCAGCGTTAGGTCCCCCCTGCAGCTCTATTCCTGACCCTGATTTTGCACTGGCTGATTAGAAACATGGTAGCAATCAGCTCTTGGGTACCACCTATCATCAGCCTTCCCGCGGATGTGCCCCTGCGTTAAGTCCATTAGCTGCAGGTGCCATAATGAGGGCGTGGAGACAAGATGACTTATCCAAACCCCGTCTTGTCAGTGTGCTGACAGAAATTAATAGATTCCGTGTTCATTAGCATACATCTAGCTGGAAACTATTACTAAATCCAGAACTTACAAGCTTCAGTGAGCAAATTAATGAGAAACCTTGAACACTTCAGAGACAGAACACAGTCAGTTTGAGCAGACAAACCTTTTGGTTAGAAATTACATCTTAAGCCGTGTAGAGTGCTGTACACCTATAATTCCAGCACTTGAGATGGAGGAAGGAAGGTTGTTGGATCAAGGCCAGCCTCCACTATATAGAAAATTCAAGGCCAACCCATGCTTCATATGCCCCCATTTGAGGAAGCGGGCTGGTGAGCACTAAGAAAATTCTTATGAAACATTTACATGACAGTTACCATATTTGAATGTGAACTAATCTATTGTTTATATTTTGAAGGTGAGTCTCGGCCTGTGTATTAGTCAAGGTTCTCTAGAAAAATAGAACTGAATATATATATATATATATATATATATATCATTTGTTAGAGTAGATTACAGTCTGTGGCCTAGCTAAAACAGCAATGTCTGTCTCCCAATGAAAATTCCTAGAATCCAGTTTTTTCTCAGCCCATGAGGCTGGATATCTCATTTGGTCTTCAACAGACACTGGAATCCAAGGAAGTAGGCTCTGATGCCAGTGAGAGAATGGACCTGCTAAAGGCCAGTGCAGGCAGGCAAAGAGCAAGAGATCCCTTCCTTCTTCCATCTCCTTTATATGGGCTTCCACCAGAAGGGGTGGCCCAAATTAGAAATGGGTCTTCCCACCTGAAAAGAGCCAATCAAGAAAACTCCCTCACAGGTGTGCCCAGATGCTCGGGCTTTAGTTAACTCCAGATCTAGTCAATTTGACGACCAAGAACAGCCTGTCTCCTACTGCAAACAGATCTTTACTGTATCAGAAGGTTTGTTTTAAGAACTTTCACCTTATAACTTAAAGACATGCGCGCCACTGTGGGAAATGCAATTCATGGTAAACTTTGCTGAAGGAATTTGTTCCTGAACACTGTAATCTCTAGTAGACAGCAGCATGCATTTGCTTCTCCTAGACTACATTCGTTAGAGGGTGATACAAACTACCAGTACTGCAAAAAGTAAACTCGTTATTAATTTCTGGCTCTGTGTCTAACCAGAAAAGGATCAAACGTTATGTCTTAAAATCAGGAGCACAGCTAAGCAAAACCCTAGGACTCTCACTGTGTTCAGGCCCGAGAAAGCTCTCCTCTCCGTTAAGTTTTTGATGAACAAGGAGGCTTGCTTAAATTTAGGAGAAATTATTCAAAGGATAATTTTTATGGCCAGCTGATTAAAGTGAGCGTAATACTTTCATTTTCCGTTGCGATCATAGAATTCTCTGACAAAAGCATTTTAAAGGAGAAGAGATTTATTTTTCACCCCCAGTTCCAGGATACTGTCCATCATGGTGGAGAAGCCATGGCAGCAAGAGCCTGGGGACTCCCGTATACTGTGGCCACAGTCAGGAAGCAGACATTGAAGGCTGTACTCCATCCAGTTAACCTTGACTAACCTATTCCAGACAAACTCCCCCAGGTATGCTCAGCAGCTACCCTCATCAAGACGACCCCAGAGGCTCATCTCTCAGGTGAATTCTGACATCAAATTTACAATTGAGATTAACCATCACAATGAAAATAGCAGCTTATAATGCTGTGCACAAATATCCCTCAGCCAGAAGGTGATATACACTAAGTGTTCGACAAATGTATACTGAGTCTGATTCTCCTCAAGCCAGTCTAGTTACTGCTTCTGAGGTCAAGGCGTAAGAGAGTCCTTCGCAAGGTCATCGAATCCCACCCCAGCCTGAAATCCCCTTTAGATTCTCAGTAGAGAAGTCAGGAAAGAAAGTCAGCTGCTTGAGATGGTGTGTGATGAGAAGTGTTGAAGTTTGGATGTGGTCTGTTCGTGTATTTGAACATAGTTCACAGGAGCTACATAAAGAAGATGGTAGTGTCTCTAAGATACTGCCTAGTGGGAGGCACAGGGTGCTGACTGCGCTTTGAAGGTATTAATGCCGGTCTTGTGGCATGTGTTAGTCCCACTTGGAGTGCCTTAGCTCCTCCAACAGTATGCTGATCTGAACGAGCTAGCCCCCTTCCTCCCTCCTCTCGTTCCCTTTTTACCAGGTAGTCTCGTTCTTTGCGTACACCCTCTCCTGTTTCTTTGTCTCGCTGTGATGAAGACAGGAAAGCATCTCCAAGTGTCACTGTCGTGTTTTGTGGGATTTTTTAACCACCACAACGTCAAACTACGTAGGCCTTTTGAAGAAAATATTCTACGTAGCCCCTCGTATTCTGTTTATAAAATACAGAAAATGGGCTAAAACAAGAAACCTGTGGTCTTTCAAATCACCTTTCAGTCTCATTATGTGAATGTAGTTTAGCACAAATTAAATAGTTACCCACAAATGCTTTCCTCTCCTGAAGTCATGGATTTCCCTATGCCCTCCCCAAAGTTACATATCCATAGTGTGGACTTCAGCCTCTGCCTAGCTTCTGCTTCAAAGAAGGGCACACCATGGTGACTGTAAATCGTAGATCTTCTCCAGCCATCGGCTAATCCCTACTTAAGTCTCTACACTCTTCACAAGGTAGCCCTCCTTCTCCGATGAAGGAGATGCCCACTACAGGACAGTGTTGGTAGGCAGTGTTCCCTCCATCACTTCCAGCCAGGCTGGCCAAGCTTTGATGAACTGGTGTGATGGGTTAGTATTTTCTCCTGTTCTGCCGCTCTCTCCTTCTTTTCTCAGACGTTGCTCTCCTGAGGACCTTGCATTGGAAGGCCTGACTCTTTGTCTGCTATGCAGAGGCAAACGAGGACAGCTGGTTTGCATTTTGGCCTTCATGAGTTGACTGCTTGAATGACAAACCTGCCCAGTACACCCAGGTGGATAAAGGGCATTGGCTGGAAGGTCACTAGGCTGCACTTACGGTTCTCAACATTTAGCCCCCCCGAAGAGGAGTCATTTCGCCAAACAAGACCTCCAGCAAAGCCACAGGCCGAAGAAAGTGGCTGTGCTGAAGCATCTGTGGCAGGCCACACGGTCTGAAGGAAATGGAAATCAATGGCCAGATAGATCAGCGGTTCTCAGCCCACACCTGCATCATAGCCCATGGGGCACACTCACAAAATACTCGCTGCTGATTTAGTTTGGCCTTATAAGAATTTTTCAGGTGACTTAGGCCGCTTGGGTTAAGAACTACTAAACCCTTGGCATTTAAGCTCCTTCCATCTTCTACTGATCTTTAATTCCAAAAGATGCCACAGGTAACCTTTTTAATTTTCAGGTGTAGTGCGAACATTTAAAAGGGGGCCCTCACCAGTCAAGGTTAGAGAACTGATCCTTGCTCTTACATACATAGATTTATTTTTAATTATTCATGTTCTCTTCCCAAAGCCAAGCAGATGAAATAGCAGGTGCTCACACTCCCTTGACCTTCTTTCACCCCAAGATCAAAGGGGTTCTCGTGTTCCTGCATCTTACTCCTATACTGCCAGATGTGCTTGGATTTAGCCCCTAAACTTGCCCAAAGTTAATTACGGAGGCCATCGAAGTGTGGGAAATCCACATTAACCCTACCTAGGCTGCTCAGAGGCAAACTTCAGAGGCATTATCAGCAGAAACCTGAGCTTTGTCTTTCTCCAAACTTCTATTTTAAAAGTCATAGTTGGAAGTGATAATGTACTTCCATAATCCCAGCACCCTGGAAGCTAAGACCAGAGAAGCCCAAATTGAAAGCCGGCCTAGGCTATACTGACTCAAAACAAAACTCCCATTGCTTACACTCTGTCTGCCTTTCTGGAGCTGGAGACAGATACTCTGAACAAACACATGCTTGGCTTCTGTGTTTTACCCTCCATCTGATCAGCAGTGGACAGAACAGAACCATGCAGTTCACAAATGCATGCATCAGCCCAAAGCACCTGAAAAATAACATGACTGCATGTCCTCTGATTGTTTGTGGAAGGGCACCCATTTTTAAGAATGTCGTTGGTTCACTTAAGAAATGTCCTTTTGAAACTGAGCAGTGGTGATGCACACCTTTAATTCCAGCACTCGGGAGGCAGAGGCAGGCGGATCTCTGTGAGTTTGAGGTCAGCCTGGTCTACAAGAGCTAGTTCCAGGACAGGTTCCAATGCCACAGAGAAACCCTGTCTCAAAAAAAAAAAAAAAAGTCCTTCTGAGTGCTCTATAGTGTGCAGCTTATTGTTAGAGCAATCCGTATGATACTCGGGATAAGTGATCAGCTGGTGCTCAGAGACCTTGTCACTCCTGGTCACCTACTCACTTTTAGATTCACAAAATCATAGTTCTGGACCCTCTTCTGTTAAGGCCCTTCACTGAAAAATTCAGTTAGACTCATTGATCTTAATTTCAACTTGATTGGCCATCTGAAGCCTGCAATAATAAAGTCAAATTCAATGCCTTCAGTCCCCAAGAATCAATGGGCCAATACCTGATACCCATGCAATTACATATGTGTTCAAAAATTAGGTGGCATTATTTGGTGGGTGCTCTGTAAGCGATTTTATATTGTATATATGATCTAATAATTTTCACCCAACAGCACATAACTATATTTCTCTTCAATAAAAAATATTTGTTGGAACATAATATGCACTAAGGGTTTGGGTCATACATAACAGCTAAAAGAATTTGCCAGAACTGAACATTCCACCAGATACCAACACCAAAATCAAAAAACAAAGCATTAATAGCAAACACAGACACACACCATCTCACATCCTATCAATGTGCCTTACCCCCAAAATCATCCCTCCCATACTGTCAGTGTGCCTAGCCTCCTGTCTGTCAGTGTGCCTAGCCTCCTGTCTGTCAGTGTGCCTAGCCTCCGACCACTTACTGAATCCCATCACTCTGCATTTGTTTGGGATGTTTGTACACTTTATACAAAAAGAACCCTACTATATGTGCTCTTTTGTGTGCACTTCATCTATTTCAAATTTGACTTTGAGAGTCTCAGTTGAGTTCCACAGGTAGGAATAATTCCTCTGTGTTCTCTTTTATGAATTGAATATTGCATAATTTATTCATCCATTCTACTACTGACGGACATTTTGTTTTATGGAAGGGGGTATCATTATGAACCTATCTGCTACACACACACACACACACACACACACACACACACACCTTTCTAAAATGATTACATCAGTTTACATGCAGGGGGAGAAGCATTCTTAACTACACCTGTTTGTTGTGTTTTAACCCATTCTGACTGATAGTGGTATTTGCAATGATTAATTTTTGTTGCTAACTCAATTATATTTGGATTCAACTAAGAGATATGCCTCTAGGAGAGGTCTATTTCCTGAAATAATTCACTGTGAGCTGAAGATCTTGCCCCAGAGGGGATAGTACCACCCTCAGCATCCCAAACAGGGAGAGGTAGGAAGAAGTTGTTGCTCTTTGCCTTCCTGCCTTTGTTCCTTGCTGGTGAGTGCATCTACTCTATTGCTGCTGTTGTTGTTTCTGTCTTCATCTTCCGCTGATCTAAGCGCTAATATAAAAACCCATCTTCTTTGCCCTTTCAATGTGGACTGAAGGCTGGTGTCTCTCCGGGTATCCTCTAGGCCTTCATGCCAGATTGGAACCATGGAGGCATCTTGGCTCATAAACTGAGCAACCACTGGATTCTCAGCCTATCCAGTGTACAGAAAGCCTTTGTGAGCTACTCAACACATAGTATGTAAGCCACGCCAATAAATCTCCTTTAATAATCCTCATCCATCATTATGTTCCACTGAAGAACCCAACAACAGCGACTCATTATGGTTTGTCTTGGTTTATTTCTGGCCACTAATACTGTTGGTCACTTTTTTTTATCCTATTTTCTGCGGATTTATTCAGGTCTTTTGCCCATCTTAAGACTTCAGTCCACTGAGACAATGTGGAATTTGCATAGCTTAAAGAAAAAGATAACTCCCACAGCTCCGTGCTTACTTGCTTCATGTTCATCATTTTGGGTCTAAAGGGATATTCGTATGAAAAAAAAAAACTTTCCTTTAGTCCCGCCTTAAACCATACTCAAAATCATTTCCAGTGCTGCAGAGACTGTAGATTTAAATGTAAAAAGTAAAATATGTTTAAGAAAAGAAAGAATAATATTTAATAACCATGGAAATGGAATTATTTCATAAACAGGACAAAACACTATGCATAAAATATAATGAGAGAAGAAAAAAGCACAGTCAGGTATACTGTTGTAATCATCAGCGAGGCGTCTAGGGCAGAGCTGCCAACCTTCCTAACGCTGCGACCCCCTAATACGGTTCCTCCTGTTATGGTGATCCCCGACCATAAAATTATTTTCATTGCTACTTCATTGCTGTAAAAAATTTTGCTTCTCCTATGAATAATAATGCAAATATCTGTGTGTTCTGAGGGTCTTAGGCGACCCCTGTGAAAGGGTCATTCAACCCCCTTTAAGGAGTCAGGATCCGCAGGTTGAGAACCACTGGTCTAGAGTGTCTGATGCTCATTTTTCCCTCCACAAATACAGACAGTCACACACTTAAGGAGGAAAGTCCTTAGTGTACTGTCGGTTAGTTACTCTTCTCACTGCTGCTTTCAAATCCCAGGCATTTCAGGAAGGCTTTCCCCTGGCTAACCCTTGGAGGGGTTGTGAGCCTTCGTGCGGAAAAGTCACAGAACAGCTGGTCAACCAGGAAACAGCAGTGACCAGGAAGCCCCCTAGGCTATAAAACCTCAAGGCCCACCCCCATGATTCACTCCTTACCCACCCCTAAAGGTTTCACAACTTCTCCAAATAGTATCACTAGGCAAAGACCAAATAAATACTCAGAACCTGAGCCTCTGGGGGGCACCTCACAGTTCAGCTACTGCACTCCCATATGGCATGTAGCTGCACTCTGAATGTTCTTCCTGCTCTTTAGTAATTTTTTTTCATGAATCAAGTTTAATGAGTCTAAGAGATAGTGATGGATTTGTTCTCATATCGGGACATAAAAGGAAAAAAAATCATGCCTAACACGACATGTCACCTTCTAAGCTGCATCCCTCACCTGAAGCTGGGTGACACCAAGGACTGCAGTGTACAGAAATTTCTAATTACTTGGTTGCCGCTAGTAACTGGGCAAAGCTTCCGGCAGCAACATGTGTCACGTGTCTTCTGCCCTGCGAGCCCACTCCAGTAACCTAGAAACTAATTGAGAATAAACAAGAATGAGTGAACGTGGCTTTCACTGAGAGTTTGGGTGTCACTAAAACACCAGGGAGAGTATGAATGACCATCAGGAGATTGGCTGAACACACTGGGATCAACCACAAAGCAAAATGATATCAGAAATTACAATGTGTTTTTTTAATTTCAGCTTTACAACACATCAATGAAATACTGTTGCAAATAAAACAGATTATAAGACTAGAATATTTTAAATGTAATATTCTATAATTGACTTTAAAATACATAAATCCCTATGTGTGCATGTATAGAACAATGCCTTGGGAACTCATGCCGGCATGTTTATCTGCAGGTGGCAGGATTATGGGCATGTTTCTTTTTATCTCTCACAACTGCATTACCTGAATTTTTAAATGATATTCACATATTGTTTTTATAATAAAAGAAATGGTAAAAAAAGGTACTTTAATTTAAAAAATACCTTAAATTGTTGCAAAAAAAGATAGTTCTGGAAAACTCAACTCTGTGGAGCTTGTCTATTCCTCTGACAGAAGGGCGAGCTCTCATTGTCACTGTACACTCCACTAGGACAGGGTCTTAGCCTGGATGACGCAGCCGTTTGGTCTAGGCAGCTCTCTGCTGAAGGGGACGGCTCCAGGCATTTCAAGTGTTTAGCTGTATCCTGGCCTCTGCCTACCCGGTGACATTACTGCTTCTCACTGCTTCTCCCTACATTACGACATCTCACTACCTCTCCAGGTGCTGTCATGGAAAGTTGTGCCCCTCACGGTAATACTGGCATGGTCAAGGGCACCAAAGGAAAACTGTCAACCGATACCAATAACAGCAAAAGCAAAGGCAAAGCACAAAAATAATGCCCATTTCCAGAGCAGAGTGATTAGGGTGGAATTAGATTCAGAAAAAGCCTTATCATGCCTTGCCTCCATTATACAATTGGAAAATCGTGTTTGGGGAAATTCTAGAAACAAATGCCCCAAAGCCCATCAATGCCTTCTATCACCATTCAGTAACAGGAGGGGTGTGCCAAGAACATGTCTCCTGGATTGTTACAGCACTGAGTTGTGGAGATGGTCTTGCTTGTGGTTGGTAGGCTCAGGGGGAAATGGGTCCAGTTGATAAAATGATAACGAGATTTAGTTGACAATTTTCTCTGAGTAAAATGTCGAGCTTGTAAATAATTTAAAAATAGCCTGTCATTCAATTGCAGCGCGTCCTTTAAGAAATTTTAATCGATGCAAAACACATTTCTCAGACACCAGCTCTAACCCCTGTGGAAAGCAGCTATCTGGCTGAACAAAAAAGCTGTGGCAGGAGCAGACAGTGTGGCAGAAGGTGACCGAGGAAGGAGCATGAGCCTTAACCCCAGAATCCAATAGCATGACAATATTCGGCAACCTGGAGTTAGCGGTTGTGACAGAGCACGGTGTGGAAACACGTGACTGGCTCAGCTCTTTGTTGCTCAAGGGCACCGAGAAGCTGAGGTTTCTGCGGACTCGTCAGAGAAAGCCAGCATGCGTGTGAACTGTGCGCAGTTTGTCTGCAAATGGACTGTTGGTGTCTCTGCCCAGTGTTCAGCATTACAGGTGAGCAGAAAAAGGAGGGGCATACCAGATGTCTGAAATTAGGGTTCACTGTTCCTATGAGAAAGCAGGTGCACATCACGAGACTTGGAAAGAATGGTTTTTGCTGACCCCCACAACTGTCATTAATCCAAGCCAACCCCCTTCCTACCCAGCATCCATGTCAAACAGCGAAGGATGGAGACCATTCTAAAGTGACATGCGCGGCCTCAGGGATCTTCCAGGCCTCTGCTTTCCCGAGGCAGGGGTGTGCACAAGAACTCAGGCACCAGGAGTCTCCCTGCCTTCCAAGCCCCGCATGCCAGCCTAGCGTCACCTGACTCAGCTGAACTTTCTACCAAAGGAAGGCAATCAGTGACCAGCCACAGTGCCAGGAGACTCTGCCAAGAGCAAGAGCCAGCCGTGCCCCTTCAGTTTGGCACCAGAGTAGAAAGGACTGGGCTCGGCCCCTGCTTGAATCTGGAATCCATTTCTTTGTCTCTTTTTTTTTTCTTTCTTTTTTCCTTTTCAACAACTGACGCAGATTATGAAGACATCTAAGCTGCCAGCATGGAAGCTCTGGTTTGGGAAACGAACCAACACAATTAGAGAACAAGGACATCCCCTGAGTACTTAACCAAATTTGGGTAGCTGTTTGTTTTTAATGAATTGATTATCACCGATAATCACGAGGTACACGTATTGATTTTCATCCCTTAAATCTTAGACGGTACAGAACCTGCGAAGCTGTTAATCCTGATAGATTTAAAGATAATAGATAATGATGCATTATTCATAAACGCTGGCCGGCGAGATATCCACTGAGCAACTGTTAATCTCTCTGTATCCTTTTCATATTCATCTGTTATTAGTTTATTTAAACCAGATTGCCAGAAATATTTAGAATGATAATTTTTAACATCCACCCATAGAGCAAATATCACTTCCTCCTTTTGGTCCAAGGCAGGCATGGAGATTTCCCTCCCTCCCTCCCCCGGCCCAGCTTATACACAAGCACAAGACGTGTGCACGTGGCTTGCCTCTGTTATTGACTGTCAAATAGTTTCCAGCCTGTCTTTGTCCCAAGGTCAACCAGACACAAGTTCTATATTTTTTCTTTGTGGAGGAAGATTTCTTCATTGGTAAGCATATTTAAATTCCCTAGCAGATACTGAACCAAATTTGCCCAGGCTTGAGCCTTCCTTGGCCTTTCACTCAGGGCTAAATATTAACGAATAACCATATCAGACAGTTTTTTGTGAAATATTAAAGATTATTCTGGTTACATGGCTTCCATATTCTGTTTTCTGTATGAAAACCCAAGGCTTTTTCAGGAGCCTCAGTGGCGAAGGGACTAGGTTTATAAATTGTTGCCTATGGACCTCCTGGGACTTAAACGGCTCAGGGCAAAGAGCAGCTGATCTTGGCAAAGGAAGAGAGATAAATAATGCTAACCTCCAAATCAGCTCCCTAAAACTGCCACTGTCAACTCCCTCCAGCGGTTATGAATCTGGGGGCAGGTTGCCATGGCATCGACTCTCACTCAGAGTCCAGTGGTCTTGGTCCTTTCTACTGGGGAGAGAGAGGTTCCCAATCCTCACAGCACATTCCCCAGACAGAGACGTCTGTTTTCCTTTTCTCTTCTCTCTCTTATCCTGTATGCACACTAAAGAAACCCAGGCCAGGCCAGTCGGTGATTATTGCCACAGTGCTTATACTTGTTAGTGTCTTGTTTTTAACCACTTTATTCTTAAGCCAGTTACCACATCATCCCTGCAAAGAATAAAGTGAACCATCTTGTGGAGACAGAGGCTCGGAGGAGAGAAGCATAAAAATGTCAAGAGTGGGGACCTGGGAACTCGGGGGTGGGGCTGCTTGTCATTTTCCTGGAGTTCCTCAAAGAGCTCTGAGCCCTGCAGCTTCAGAAAGAGGATGTGCTCCTCGGTGGGAACCCTGAAAGAATGAGGTACACCTCCCTTCACGGGGGACACACAGCCACAGTCTGAAAGACTAGCTTTCGCCAGACTCCATGCTACCTGTATCATCTTGCCGATCAGTCAGTCCCTCGAGATAGATGGTGTCAGCACCTCTTTAAAGGGTGGAAGCAGTATTATCCTTCCTGCTGCACTAGGAGAAGGTCCTTCTGAAGAACCTGGTCCTGATGGAATAAGAAGGCGGCAAGGTAAAGAGGGAGCCAGCTGCAGTCACATCCTGGGGCTAGCCACTGGGTTCTGTTTACTTGACAACTCCCTGTCTGAATATTTTAAGCCTCTCTGGGCAATTCCAGTGGAACCGCATGGATCCTAGGTAGAAAACATGTGGCACAGTCTACAAAGTCCTTCTCTGGGCATCCTTCACATACATAGCTTTGCAAGGCCAAGGAGAGCAGCTACTCAACTCTGACTACAGCTTTCTACACTCTATAGACACACATTCAATTTCCTCATAGGTCACTGCTTATGAGCACATAATTTCCCTTCTTAAGAAAAAGAAAATCTTATAAAACTGACTCAGTAGTTGCACATAGAAGCCGTTGCAGCTCACCAAATAGTGACTGTTTGCTTTTTTAATACATAAAGCTTTTGCAATGTATTTAGATAACAACTCTGTATAATCCGTTAAAAAAAGTATACACAATCTTTGCTCAAAAAGTTTATACTCCAGAGTGTATAAATGGAATGGGCATAAACGAAACCTTCGCTCCACAAATTGAGTAAAGCTCCTACACAGAACAAGCCAGGACTAGCACAATTCAGACTGGGAGAATCATCTCCGCTCGCCCTACAGGAATGTAATAAAATTTACAGTGCTTTTCTCCTATAAAGAGCTCCCCAATAACATTCTGCTCACATCCCCTAACGTGATAAAAGTGTGGTCATCTCTGTTTCCAGACTCAGGGACTTTTGTGCAAGGCCATGATCTGTGACAGAGAGCATAGAACTATGCCAAGAAAATGCAAGTCATCAGGATTGTTGTGCCCAAATGTTTTATCACAATCCTCGGCCATTAACACTGATAAAGATCCATGTGTCTAAACGGTCTTTGCCTTTGATTCCAGCTGTGCCCAGGTAGGACAAGACTGTGTACCATTGCTTTTCCAACCACAGTTTTACGTTCTCAGATGGGTAAGCGAGGATAGGTGAATCTGAAGGGCTGCTTAAGGAAATCCCAAGGGTGAAAGAGTTTAGAATGGCTCCACACCTCTCCTACTGGACAGAAGCATCTGTTTCCCCTCTGGCACGCGCCCCAGCCCCTCACTAAATCACCTTGCGAGGCGTGTGGTAACAACACGGAAGCAGTTTCCATAAATTCAAGTTTAAAGGGGATAGTACTCAATGTTAAAGAGTTCAATTAAATCACTCTTTACAAGGCATTTTTACAATTTCAAACCGTTCCCCAACTACAGCTGCATAGGAAATTAATTACTGCTTTAGTAGTTCATCGGTGACTCATGCAAAAAGAGATTCTTACTCCAAACAAGCACACCCTTTTGTTTGGAAACGTTAGAAAGGACGTGGAATTGCAGAGGAAAACACTCTTGCTAACTTTGCTGCTTGTCTCGTCCTCTCCTGGCAGAAGTTACAGTTCGGCTTCTATTGATGTCCACGGTGATTTGTCACACTGCCTGTGTGGCACTAGCTAAGGTACCTGAGGACAGGCTGAAAGTTCGAATCGGCCAGGGACAGTTGACTATTAATCCAGTAAAATAAGCTTTGATGTTTTGGGTTACATGGTATATAATATATTAATTCTATTAACGTGCAATAGAAGATAGAGTGTATTGATGCATTAAATGTTTATTAATATAATATAGCAATATGATATGATATATATTAATGCATATTAAACATATGTACATAATTAAGAAGACAAATAAACTGTTTTGTCTTCTATAATGTTTTTAATTGAAACATAATCATGCCACTTTCCCCGGCTCTTTTCTCTCTCCCACCTCTCCTAGCTACCCCCCCTTGAACGGCTTCCATACCCTCTCAAACTGATAGCTTCTTTTCCTTTGATTATTATTGTTACATATGTGCCTATGTGTCCACAAATATACATAATTTTCAAAAGTCTGAGAGGTAGCATGCTCACGGTACACAAGCACTACAAAAATTGCCTACATATATCCAGTTACACTTATTTCAAAAATAGATTGTTCCCTTTTGTTAAACAAAAGATTCACCTAAAAAATAATGTGAGTTTTATCAAAGACAATACGTTTATCAAGATGGCTCCAAGCAAACAAATGTTTCTTCTGCTCCCATATTTACATATGACAGATGCAAATTCTATATAAATCATGCAAATCGGTTTTTTATGTGACTTAAGTTTCCTCCCAAAGACACACACTTAATCTCCACCTGAATGTTGTAACACACTAAAATGCCAGTGTTTACAAAGCAAGTTTTGTGAGAAACATAATTGGTTGGGTAGATTCAAGTATAGCAATTTGGGATAATAAGTATATTAGAAATCAAAATATTTGAAGCCAGACCTGAGCCCAAAGGCAAATATTCTGTGGCCTCTGGACTACTAGAGAGAGTAAAGTAACACGTATGCACAGACATTTGTGTGACACTGGGGCATACACCAGTTAGAGACACATCAAAAGAAGGCGCAAAAAAGCAAAAGCCACTCATTGACGGAGAATTAAACCGTGTACAGTAGAGCTAGAGAACATCAGCTGGAGAGCATGAGCTGTTAGAAGACACAGAGCACAGGCCAGTGTCACAGCCACAAAACTGACACTCCAGGACCCCTGGCCACCATTCACTTCTGTATGGTTGTAAAGCAAACAAACCATGTCTCTGGTGTCAGAAATTAGAAGAGTAGTAACCTTCTGGAGAGGGAAGCAGTGAAGAAAGGGAGTCAAGGGAGCCCAGGAACCCCAGGCTTTTCCATTTCCTCATAGAGATAAAGTAAGACTACTGTCTAGATTCATTCTTTGAAAGTTGTTCTGGCCATACACTACACTTTACGTACTTTCTGAATGTAAGTTGCAATTCAATTAAAACAGATTAAAAATAACCTAAGAATTACACGTAGTTCAAGGTCTCTTTCACACCCTCTGCAGGGGAGCAGGGGCCTTGGTGTCCTTTGGAGACTATCAGTAATGATCACTCCCTACCAAGGAAGACTCCTCACTGTCTCAGACAGCTGTGGTGAGCAAAATTACATACTTTAGAAAAGAGGAGGTGGGGAGCTTGAGGCCTCTCTGAGCCAAATAAACCCCAAGATGTGTTCCTTCAGGTCTGCCATACCAGTCAATCAAACTGTTATTCCAGAGAGGCTGCCCATGGTTCTAGCCAGATAAACCACTTGCCAAAAACGTGAACCGCATCGCTGCCTGTAAGTGCTGGTTTGGATGGTGTGATGTGGCAGCGAACAGTTGCATTCTGCAGAGTCTGTGAGCATCCTCAAATGGGAGCGGGTGCTGCAAGAGCCGTTTCTCAGAGTTAAGAAAGGGAAACGTTCATTTGGCTGAGAGTTCCTCAAATGTAGCAAAGGCAACACAGCTCAGCATGATGTCCTTGGGACGTACAAAGTTCTGCCACTGTCACAGCTATTGCTGTGTTGGGCTTCAGGACCTCCCTGGGAAAAAAGACAGGGAAGCTCACAAGTGGGAAATCAGTGCTGAACTTGGGTGGAGCAAGAGGAGGCATGAACATTACCCCAACTCTGGCTCCCCTGTCCCTTATGTCAACTGTCTTACTGTTGTCTGAGGTTTTCTGTCCTGCCCAGTTCCCATAATCATTAAGTCCCAAAGAAATCACACAGAGGTCTACATTAGTTACAAACTGATTGGCCCATTAGCTCAGGCTTCTTTTTAACTATTATAACTTATATTAGCCCATTATTCTTATCTGTGGCTCAGAACCTTATTCAGCAGGGCAGTCACATCTTGCTTCTTCTGTGATCCCAACATGTGGATGACTGCATCCAATAATGGGCTAATATAAGTTATAAGAGTTAATAAGAAGCCTGAACTAATGGGCCAGTCAGTTTGTAACTAGAGAGGGAGAGAGAGAGACAGAGAGAGAGAGAGAGAGAGAGAGAGAGAGAGAGAGAGAGAGAGAGAGAGAGAAGTTGGGTGTGGTGGCACACGCCTTTAATCCCAACACTTGGGAGGCAGAGGTGGATGCAACTCTGTTAGTTCAAGGTGTGACGGCATACACCTTTAATCCCAGCACTTGGGAGGCAGAGGCAGGCAGATTTCTGTGAGTTCAAAAACAGCCTGGTCTACAGAGGGAGTTCCAGGACAGCTAAAGATACATAGAGAATCTGTCTCAAAAAGCCAAAACTTAAAAGTAAAAAATTAAAAAATAGAGTTTAAAATAAAGCCACGTGAAGATGAAAAATGCAGAGAGAGTCTGGATACTGTATGTCATTATGTTCTCTTTGAATTGGTTGAATGCTGAGGAAGGAGCAACAGCCGTTAAAAGGTATTTGTTTATAAATGGTGCTGAATTAATCCAAGATAGGTATTTTGAAATTACCTTGACCTCACAATTGAAGTCAAAAGGTATGTTATTTTGGAGAAAAGGTTTTACTTTTGTTTCCACAGGAAATGAGAGACTATGGATTCATTCTGAGTTAAGAAAAATTAGGTTTGATCAAGGAAGACCACCTGAGAAATCTCTGGGAGGAACAGATGGCCCAGATTTCTGAGTTCTACATCCAGAACAGATTCAAGATGCTGCCTGAGATGATCAAGACTCACAGGATACTCTAGTCAGGACTTGATCATAATTCTAAATTTTCTTTAGGTCCCCATAAGATTATCAGCACCCCCAGCCAGCAGGAAGTAGCCTGTAAAACTATGCCCACATTTCCAAAAAATGGACTGTGGATATTTTCCTTTGTTTAGAATGTTGGTTACAAGTTGTTATGGGTAATGGTAAGGAGAAAAGCTAAACAAAGGGTATTAGATTCAGGGTTCTTGTTATAAAAAAAAAAAAGAGGGGGAAGCGGTATGGGACAATTGTCTGTATTTTGTCAATTATATTTTAAATAAACACTGATTGGTGAGTAGCTAGGCAGGAAGTATAGGTGGGGCAACCAGACTGGAAGTAGAGGCCGGTCAATGAAAGCAGGAGAATTCTGGGAAGAAGGAAGTTCCTTCTGCATTCCTGGCCCAGCCATTGAAAAATCAAGATGTGATTGCCTTGCTGGAAAAGGTACTGAGGCATGTGGCTAACACAGATAAGAATAATGGGCTAATATAAGTTATAAAAGTTAATAAGAAGCCTGAGCTAATGGACCAATCAGTTTATGACTAATGTAGACCTCTGTGTGATTTCTTTGGGACTTAACAATTGTGGGAACTAGGCAGGACAGAAACATCTTAACTTCTTAGGAAAGAGAATATGTCTTACAGATATGCTTTGAACAAAGAGTTCAGAGTGTCTTCCCCAACAGGAAGGGAGGAAGGTTGACGGTTGTGAGGGATTCACTTGCCTCTCTAGGCATCTGCCCCATTGAGAATGAGAATGATCATTATCAAACCCAGTGTCATTCACTACAGTTACAACCCTGGGGGGGAAACAACAACAACAACAAAACAAAACCCTGGGGTTTAGGTAGAACATGGTGATCTATCATCTTCACTTCTTCTTACACGATATCTTATCCTATCTGGGCTGCAAAGTCTTTGCCAATTGAAATTCCCCTGTCATCTTCAAATACTCAGAGGATCAGAATAGAGACTGACCATGATTGCTTTGGTGAAGCTTAAGTGACTGGACATGAAGTCCAGTTCTGTCTTCTGAGCCATCTTCCCCTACTCATGGCCTCTGCCAGCGGTAGGGTGGGCACACACATCCCCAGAGGCAAGGAGAGGGTGGCAGCTCTCTTGGCAGCCTGTCACTTTGAGTTAGTGTCCTCTAGCTGCTTCCTAGGTTCCCTCCAGGGTTGCTGATGTTTTTCCTCTTTGTTTTTTATCTTCTGGTGTTTCCCTTTTCTTTGGTGTGAAAATATGCTTTAGGAATTTCCCTGATAAACCAGATATTGAGGATGTGATCAATGTTCACTTATGGTAAAGATAAATCCTGCTATGTGCTTTTATTGTTTGGAGGTTGAGAAAAGAACAGTTGGATGCACTGACAGCTGGAGGAGCAGACACTTCATACTCAAGTGTCCCAAGCTGCCAGAGGCTACAGCTCACAGAAGGCCAATGAGTGATAAAGAGAAAGCAAGCATCGCTGAGATAATAAACCAAACCATGGGAAAAGGGAAGTCTGATTTCACCCCAAAGGGCAATTACCTTCACATTTTAAGGAGCACATCTAGAATGACAGTGAGCCGCATCTGCAGGCCAGGCCCTTCAGGCAGTCCCAGCAAGGCTAAGCCAGTGTTGAGAAAATGAGAGTTTCCTTTAGTGGAGCATATAATCATATATTTCCAGATGAGAGGCACAAAAATGATTAAAGCGTTGGGAAATTGGATATATAGAGGGGGAGTAATGGAACTGGCCTTCCATGTCCCAAAGAAGAAAAGGCGGGTGAGGAAAGCTCTCAACCACCTGTGAGGAAAGGAATGCAGTGGCCGCCAGAGTCTGAGAGCTAACTTCAGGAAAAGTAAGGCCTTTAAAGAACATTAAAGTAGGCTACGTGCATTTGTTTGTTTTATTTTTTACCAGCGCTGTGACCAAAGACCTGACCAGAAGTAACTCAAGTGAGGGAGCAGTTCCTTTGACTTAGTTCGAGGGTGCAGCCCTTCCTAGTGAGGAAGGCATGGCAGTAAGAGTGGCTTACAGCGGTGGGGACAGGATTTCGCTCACAGAAAGGTGAATGGGGACTAGAGAAAGGGAAATGCTGAGTTCTACTGGCTTCCTCCTTTTTCCATTCTTATTGACGCCTGGACTCTAGACCATGGGATGCTCCCATCCACACCTGGGGCGGGTCACCTTTCCTCAGCTAAACTGCTCTGGAAACACTTTGTCGTTGCTACAGACATCCAGAAATAAGTCTTTAAAAATAAGTGTTTAAAAATCTAGTTATATTGACAGCAAACACTAAGTACCTCCATGTTTAAACAAGACTGTCCAGTCATTGAGTGGGTATACTCCAGGACCCTCAGAACGATTTCTAATGTGAAAGGGGTCTTGAGTTTGCCTGGGAATTTTAGATCAAGGTTATGCTTCCTTTCTGGGTTGGCTTGGCTGTCAACAGAAAGCTGTTCAGTAGGACTCCTGTGGATGAGTTCAGGGTTACAGCCTTGGAAGATGACAGCGGTGTGATGAGAAACAGCAAGCATTAGTCAGTCTTCCTCAGGGACCATCTAGATGCTATCACAGGCCTGCATCATCTCCCGAAGAACAGGTCAGCCGTGGCCATCCACTCCAGATAATAAATGAGCTTCCTCTTTCCTTTGTTCAGCTGCCCAGGAGTGACCCTCAGAATCCCACCACACTCACTGATGGCCACTGCTCCTCTGGCGTCTACAACCTGCCATTCGGTCTTCCTTCTCTCTTTCCTATTGATTTCCATCTTCCCATTCCCAGAGAAAAACATCATAGTTCATACCATCATTAACAAATATCAATGTAAAGGAAACTAATAAGACTTTCAAACTCTCACCTTCTAGGTTCAAGTGCATCTCAATGCTTTCCAGCTCCATAGAAATCAGGAGAGAGACTTGTTTTGGAAGCAAACAATTTCTAAGGCCCAAACTCCTGACTCAGAATGTTCATGGTTGGCACTTAGTAATCTGTCTGAATTCTCAGCAAATTCTCCCTTTGTGAGGCTTGTATTCCCCAAAAGAAAAGTTTTCATACCAGTTGAGTCCCCTAGTTCAGGTTATCTATTTACTTATCCAACAACACATGTCAGGAACAGTCCCCCTTTTCACTGATCTGTTAACCAAAAAGTCTTACGTGGATTTATCAATATAGAGAGGAGAAATAAAATATGATGTGTTTTTATAAGGAATGGGCTACCGTACAGCAATAAAAAGAACCAGTGACTGTTATATATATGAGCCTGGATAACAGATAAAGATGAGGGATAGGAACTAGACATAGGAATATATGCTGTGTGGTTTTGCTTACATGAAATTTAAAAACAGTGTGGTCACAGATATGAGAACTGCAGTGATTTATAGGGCATAATAATGGCTAGGTGTGTTTGGGGTTACTGGTATTGTTCTATAGTTTAATATAGACATATTTGAATGTGTGCTAATGCTTGCATACTTTACAGTATATACAACCGTATATAAGTTATGATCTAGGCTTCCACAAGGACAGAAAAAGGACAGTGGGAAGAAGTGAGAAGGGGAGGAGGAAGGAGGTAGGAAGAAAGGATATTGAGTGATTTACATCATCATACCTTATGGATCCAAGCTTCTTGGCATGCTTTTGAAGGCCTTCCACTATCTAAAGTAACCTAATCTTTTAAACTAAAGCCCAATCATTTCTCCAACCAGAAGTGCCCACTCACTAGTGGGTGATTCACTGAACAGAATTCATGATTTCTTATTTTCTTCTTCCCCTGGAGTCGTACCTCAGTCACACAGAATACAGTTCTCTCTGCACCCAAACTTTAGCCATATTTGAATGTCCAACCTTCTTCTTTTCTTGACCATTGTGATAAGAGATGTTGAAGTCCTCACTCCTGGCATGTCATTGGTTAATTGGAGTGAGGCCTAAACTTAATGACTGGTATCTTAAAAAGATGATACACAAGTACACAGACAGAAAATTTTCATGTAAAGATGAATGCAGGGATTGGACCAATGTCTACAAGTCAAGTAAGGCAAACCAGCAAACCACTAGAATCCAGGAGAGGGCAAGCAATGATCCCCTTAGAGCCTTCTGGTGAAAGTGGAAAGGACTTGGATTTTATAAGATTTCTAGGCTCGAAAACTCTGAAACATATGTTTATTTGTTTAGAACTGTCTGGTTTATAATAGTTTCTTACAATAGCCATGGGAAAATAATATGCTAATCTTACCCATAGTCACCTCATAATTCTCGGCTTCTAGTTCCTAAATTCTAAACTGAGCTCTTGATGCTTACAGTAGCCAACCTCCCACATTGTCCACCCTAATCCTGACCACACAGACAGGATGTAAGTCTCTTTCTACATTTCAGGACTGGCCTATATCACAAATAGTGTGCTATGGAAATGATGTGTTATTTCTAAGGCGTTAAGGTTAGCTCATACCTAACAGTGTTATTAAATCAGTTATTTCTAATAAGTGTCAAGGAACATTTCAGATTTTGTCTGCTGCCTCATGGAAAGCAGTGTTACATCCCTAGCACCCTCAGGAAGTCCTGTGCCTTTCAATAGTCACCATAAACTTGTCTTGTCTGCTATTACACACCTGTAATCAGCTCTTGATAATCTGAAATAGGAAGATCACAAGCTTGAGGCCAACCTAGGCTACAGAGTGAGACCCTGTCTTGAGAAAAAAAAAAGTTAACTAATTAATATAAGTCAAACTCATCATTTATGTGAGTGGGCCCATTTCAATCCAGGCAAGTCTATTGATGACTGATATCTTTGCTAAGATTTTGCTACTTCAGCCTTGTAAGGTCTTAAACTACTCTTGAACTCCAAAGAACAAAAATTATATGAGATAATGAAGATTTGCTCTAAAATACTACATTATGGATTACTGTGGTGGCTTTTTAAACAGCAATATATAAAGGATAGAACCCTACCACAACGTCTCATCTTTCTTAACTTTTCTTTATCTGTGCTTGACAACTCAACTAGAGAAAACTGTATCATTTTAATTTAAAGCCAAGGATCATGTGTCTGCGTCCTTATGCACCAAGCCTTCTGAATGCAGGTGAATGCTTGGGGATGAACAGTGTACCTGGTTAGACAGACTGCAGACTGCTGTGCTGAACTGACAAGCCCTTCTCTTGTTTAAGGATCATTCATGAACTCTTCTTTCACAGTGGAACACCCGAGGAAGGCTGAATTTGAAACTATTTTAAAGCCCTCCTTCCCCTCCTACCTTCTTCCCTGCCTCTCTGGTGTTGTTGGCTTCTGAAATGTAGGTCACCTCCAGTGGCCTGACCTAATTAGGAGATGTAATTTAACGGGGGGGGGGGGGGTTAATAAAATAAACCCTTTGGGACGGCAGGTTTGAAACAAAGAAAAGTGCTTCTTCCATTTTTTGATTTTGGCAATAGCTTCCCGACTTGCGCTACCTTCATCCAAGCCCCAGGCTACACAGTTTTCAAAGCACAAACCAGAGAGGTAGAGACGTGTTCGACAGCATCTGGGAATGATGAATTTATAATGACCTCAGAATAGGGAAGAGCAGGCTTAGCTTTCTTTACTAAAGAGGCTCAGTAGGGCTGCTTCTTGGCAGCCTAGTGGTACTGCTTTGGAGAAAGCTCTCTTGCTGATGGAAAGTCATCAACACTCTGAAGACCTGAAGAGACCTTCCGGCTCCTCTGGCCCACGCCCTCCGGAAGTCCCGGGGCACCTGTTGCGTTTGTGACGCAATAACACTCCATAGGCAGCACCTCTAAACAATGTAAACAATAGAGGTGGTTTTTTTTTCTTTGTTTCCTTCCCATGTTTGGCATTCTTGTTTTTAAGAAGAGAAAATGGGTGAGCAAGCTAAACAGATTTTTGAGGTTCCGGAGGATGTCACTGGGCCAGATTGGACTTCATCCAGCTCCCTCCCCTCTTCCTCTCAGGGGCGTGATGCTCACTCGGTTCCTGTAAAACATGCTAAGTGCTTTCTGAATCACCCTAGAAACACTTGACTACGCTGATCATAACTGAATGCATTATTAATTCTTTCTTTGAAACCTGATATTCCATGTTTATCATTAGGCAGCCAACAAAACTCAAAAGCCTAGAGTGTGCACAACTTAGTGGCTGACATTTATTAAGGTGAAAACTATTACACTCTTCACAGAGATATAGAAACAACTCATCTAATAACCAAATAGCTGATGGGAAATGTTCTAGTTGGCTCTGTATAAGCTCCCCCCTCACCCCCCCCTCACACCTATCAACACCTGGGAGAAGCTGAAGAACTGGTCTTACAGTCTTAAGCGAGAGCACCCCTGGCCCCCATTAGCTGCAACACTTGGGAGAGCAGGCCCCACACCTCTCCTGGGCGACACAACAGAGCCAACCCAGTTAGGGGAGGTGTGGGTGAGCCAGCCCCAAAGTTATGAACTTGGGAAAGTTGCCCCATTTCTCACCTGCCTTGTGGTGGCATGAGCAAGGGAAAGAAGCCCTCCCCCTACCACCAACACTTGGGGCAGTGGGAGAGCTGACCTTGGGGTCATGAGAACTGACCCCCAACCAGCTGCAACAGTCAGGAGAGCAGGCCCTGCACCTCAGCAGAGCAGCGCAATAGTCAACCCCCTTAGTGCAGGTGTGGGTGAAGATGTGCCCCGAAGATGTGAGCATGGGAGGGCTGCCTCATGGCTCATCTGTCTTGGAGCAGCGAGGGCAGGAGAAAGACGCTCTCCCCCATTCCCACCAATGCCTGGGGCAGGTGGAAGAGAAGGCCCTGTGATCGTAAGAGTGGGAAAGCTATTCCCAATCACCGCCAGCTGCAAAACTCAAGAGAGCAGGCCCTGTGTGCCGCTAGGGCAGCACAACAGATTCAACCCCATTAGCAGAGGTGTGGGTGAACCAGACCTGAAGTCACGAGCATGGGACAGCTGTTCCCATTCCCCATCTGGCCGGCCAACCCTACAGCTGCCCAGGATTATGACTTGGCCTGCCCCAATATCCACCCCATCTGTGGTCTGCTGCAGCACGTGAAGGGACTTGAACCACAGTCCCTTCACGTGCTGCAGGATCTTCACAACACAAGGTGCCAGTATGATATCTAGGAAGAGTCCTAGTGGGGCCCGGGATCGAACATGTAGTGGAGATCAGGGCCTCAAACCAGATCAATGACTCTTTGCAATGAACACTTGGAACTAGAGAGGTATAAACCGAGGAATATACAAAGAGACTTGCTGGGTTGCACAGCAACTTCCATGACAAGATTTTTTAATTCCTCCCCTTTAAAAAAAAAAATTCTCATTTTATTTTCTTCATTTTCTTTCTCTTTAATTTTGTTTTATTCAGGAGGGGGTTGTGCAAGGGAGGAGGGCGGATGCGAAGAATCAGGGAATGAATGGGATCAAGATACACAATGCGAAAATACATAGACTAAATAAATTTTATTAATAATAAAAAGTGAGGGTTTCACTCACTGAGAAATGCCTGGAGCAGGAGAATGTGACACACAGGTCTTACCAGAAGGAACAGGCCATTAAAATTAAAGCTCCAAATTCCTCCCTAGAGAAACTTCCTTCATTTACAATAGGGTTTGAAGGTGTTCTCCCAGACAAAGGCGGTGAGGGGAAGGCAGGAAAGTGGTGGTCATTGGCGATGCAGACCAAGATGTAGGGCAGCTACTTAGCTGTAGAGAAATAAGGAAGGAAGATTCTACCCTCCTGAGGTAAAAGCAGATAGCACACACCTGTCTTCAGAGCTTTCCCTTCAAAGGAGCCTAATCTATTAGATTCATCTGTGAAGCAATTTATGCTCAAGGTATTGCTGAAAACTACAGAGCATTTGGCTGGCAATGAATTGTGTTCCACAGCTGAGTGTGGTTAAGGACAGATGTACAGTCAAAAAGGCCCTGTCAAAACTAGTCATTTCAGGTGACGGTGGCGTACCAAATGATGTATCCTTGAGCAGCTCCCAAGGCAATGGCGCAGGGGAAGAAGGTTGAGGCACAAGAGAATAGATTTCACTGAAATGACCCAGTAAGTCACAAGGTGAGTGAAAGCAAACAGTAATGAAATTCCCTCTCAGCAATACTTCAACATATTATTTAAAACATACTATTTCTCACAGAAAGAAAAAGACACACATAAAGTAAAAAAAAAAAAAAATACACCCTGCAAAAAATACTCAGTAAGATCGACTGTGTGAGAAGCCTGACGTCATATTTAATGGCCTAGACTTCCTAGTAGCAATTATCAACATACTGGAATAGTAAACTGTGGCTGAAAGAACCAAAGTGAGCAGGATGACAGTGTCTCACCAAACAGACCTCTCCTAAAGAGAGAAAACATGTGCAATTCTTAAAATAAAATGGAAATTCTAATTGAAGTAAAAATTACTAGAGGCTCAATGGTAGACTTAAACTGAAGGAAAAAGAGAAATATCAAACCTGTGTGATCGGTAGGGTATATAAAATCCAAAAAAAAACTGAGCCTCAGAAAATCATGGGACACCAGACTATTACCCTGAGGGCACCAATATACTCTAATACAAGTCCAGAAAAAAAGAGAAGAAAGAGAGAAAGAGAGAGAGAGAGAGAGAGAGAGAGAGAGAGAGAGAGAGAGAGAAAGGAAGGAAGAAGGGAAAGGATGAAGGAAGAAAAGAAGGAAGGAAGGAAGGAAGGAAGGAAGGAAGGAAGGAAGGAAGGAAGGAAGGAAGGGGCAGAAAGAAAGGCAATAGGAAAAAATGAAAAAAAAAAGGTGGCTGAAAAGTGTTAAATTAAATCCAGAAAGGTCAGTGCACTCCAAGGAAAACACAGAAAACACACATACCTACATTTTAAAACGCTGAAGAGGAAAGCCTAACATGAATTCTCAGCAATAGAGACCAGAAGACCAAGAATCCAAGCTGGCTTTCAAAATGTAAGGCAAAATAAAACCATTCCCAAATAAGTGGAAGTTGAGAGAATTGGTTTCTTGTTGTCTTTCTTTAAAGTAATACCTGTAGCACTGAAGGAAGTTCTTCGGGCTAAGAGCAAATAACCACAGACAGCAGTTCAAATCCACACTAGGAGATAAACAGAATTGGAAGGAACTATCAAATATAAAAGACACTATAAACTTATTCTTCTCTTTTCTCTTAATTGAGTCAAAACACAGTTGTGTAGAACAATATGTAGATGATACATTGTGCGCCTATAACAGAGAAAAGCGATGTATTTGTGGATGATAGCACAGGAGATGGGTGGGGGAAAATAAAAGCTCTTCGGGCTAAGGAAATGACTCCAGACACTAAGTGGAACCACATAAAGAAGTGAAGAGAACCAGAAATGATGAAAGAGAGCATGAGTATCGCTCAGTGATAGCTCTATGCTTGCCCATCATGTCTGGTAGTTTATTTAGAAGACAGTAAGTGCTTATGTATAACTGAATGAAAGAGTACTGTTATATGAAATCATAGTTATAGCAGCATATTACTGGGTTTATAATACTCAAGGACACAATGTGCAAAATAATAACACTCCCCAAAACTGGGAGAGCAAACATTGTCATAAAGGAATGTTTCTATATTCCACTGCGATTCACGTAGTATACATCTGAAGTCACTCCTGATGCGTTAAGATGGTCCCGAGAGAAACTATTAAGAGATTAACTTTTACCTCACTCAAGATGGTTGACAACATGGTATGTACTCACTCTTAAGTGGATATAGATGTAAAGCAAAGGATAACCAGATGCAGAGATCCACAACCAAGCACCAGGCTGAACTCCTGGAATCCAGTCGAAGAGAGCAAGGAGGGAATGCATGAACAAGAGAGATCAAGATCACAATGGAGAAATCTACAGAGACAGCTGAACCAAGCTCGTGGAAACTCACGAACTCAGGACCGACAGCTGGGGAGCTTCCATGAGACCGAGCTAGGCCCTCCATATGCAGGAGACAGTTGTGGAGATTGGGCTATCTGAGGAGCCCCGAGGAGTAGGACCAGGATCTATGCCTGGTGCAGTAGGAACTTGTTAGAGCACATTTCCTGTGAGCGAATGCCATGCTCAGACTTAAGGAAGAAAGGAAGGGCTTAGTCCTGCCCCAACTGCCCATGGGAGCTCTTACCTGCTGGGAGGAGTGGATGGATGGGGCGGGGCAGGCTGGAGGTGGATGTGAGGGTGTGAGGAGGGGTAAGAGGGACAACTTTGGTTGGAATGTAAAATGAAATTAAAAAAAATAAAAACAGTGAATAAAAAAGAATTTCTCCCAATTTAAAAAAAAAAAGAAAATAACTTTTAAAGGTGGGGATTAAGACCAGCCAGGTCTACAGAGCTAGTTTCAGGACAGGCTCCAAAGCCACAGAGAAACCCTGTCTCGAAAACAAACAAACAAAAAAAAAAGTTGAAAATATCATACATTCATCAAAATCAGTACAACACAGAGATCTTGATCCAAACTATAGACTTTAGATAATGGTCAATACTAAATCACAAATTATTACCAATGTATCCCAATAAAGTAAAATAGTAATGGAAAATATGGTGGCAAGAGATGGACGACAGAGGAGTTCTTCTCTGAACAACCTTTCCATAAACCTAAATCTTACCTTTAAAAATAGTTAACTAAATAATAATAAATAATAAAAGAACTAAAATTTCTGATTGACCATTTGTTTAAATCACTAAAGAGATTTAAATGGGACATTGGGGAATGTTTACCTAATGCAAAAAAGTAAACATCTAAAAAGGAGTGAACATAGGGAACAGAAAATAGGGGCTGGAGAGACGGCTCAAGAGTACATACTGCTTTGGAGAGGACCCAGTGGTTCTCAACTTCTACATCGGGCAGCTTATAATGCCTGTCACTCCAGCCCCAGTGGATCCAAAGCAAAATGTCTCTAGGAACAGAGAAGGACATCTTGTAAAGACAAAAAGATCCAGGGTTGGGGAGATAGCTCAGAAAGTGTTTTCTGTACAAACACAAGGAACGGACTTTGAATCACCAAAACCCTCAGAAAAAGCCTGGCATGGTAGTGAGGCCTGTAACCCCAGCACTGGGGAGGAGCCCTAAACAGGAAGCTCTTGGGAGAGAGAGAGAGAGAGAGAGAGAGAGAGAGAGAGAGAGAGAGAGAGAGAGAGAGAGAGAGAGAGAGATTTTATTTCAACAATAAACAAACAAACAAATGATGTGAAATGACAGAAGAGACCTAAAATTAACCTCTGGCCTCATGCACATGGAAGAAGATGTGTCTGTGTGTGTGTGCGCACACACACACACACAAACCCTTGTTTTTTCTTTTATAATTAAAAATGAAAAGGACCCATCTATCAGTAATATTTAACCATTGGGGTAAATGTGTACTTTCAGAAAAGCACCAAATTGTGTGGAACCAAACTGAAGGAAATGAAGGGAGACATAAAAATTCAGCAATAACCAGAAATGGAGGTATCCCCACTCCAAATAACCGATAGAAATCCAGGCATGGGATCAACAAACAGTAAACCCTTCGGCAGCCCTGCAGACTGGGCAGACTGGCAGGTACTGTACGTCACTCCACCCACAAAAGCGCTTCCTGCTCAAGTGCTTAGAGGTGTGAATTGTAGCTTAATAAATGTAGTTTTTAAATTCAGTGGCCCTCTGCCAAACATCTAACCAGTACTCTTCAAAACCATGACATTAAAAAAAAAAAAAAAAACAGGATCTCACTCTAATGCATGAAGTGACTTTGTGGGGCTCCCTCTGCGTAGAGATACCTTGTTCAGCCTAGGCCTGTGTGGGGAGGGAGGGCTTGGTCCTGCCTCAAGAGGGGACCAGACAGTCCTAGGTGACTTCCCAGGGGCGGCCTAAACCTCTCCGAGGAGCAGATGGGAGGTAGGGTGAGGGGAAGGGGCATGGGAGGAGAGAAGGGGGGACTGGAATTGGTACGTAAAAGCAAAATTAATTAATTTAATAAATAAATAAATAACATCAAAGTCTTAGAAACGTTCATAATTCAAGGGTGTTTTTACAAAGCCATCCCCAAAGCAGTGAGGAAACCTGGAGAGGTTTTGGCAACAGGAAGTAGGCATTTGGGGAAACCTAGCAGAATCTCTGCATTTTGACATCGTTGGATGCCAGTGCTGGTTCCTTAGAAATATACACTTGGAGCTAAGGGGTTGATGAGCAGAAAAGCCACGTGGCAGCTACACAGAAGCTCTGTAGTATCTTTTCAAGTTGTTTGTAAACTCAAAGATATTTTTGTATGCTTATTAATTTTTTTTAAAAGAAATCATTATTCCAAATTTGTGTTTGCCATTTTACTTTTTAAAAGGACTGAATTTGCCATGACTCTATTTTCAGTGAAAGGTGGTTAGGGCTGGAGGCTGATAAACAAGGAAAGAAGAGGAGAAACAAGAAAGGTTGAGTCTTGCCCCTGGGAGGTTACGGGGAGCAACTAGAAAAGAGGAGGGGGCCTGACTGGCAGACAGTACTGATGTTGGTCATGAAGTAGAAACACTTGAACAAAGAAAGTGCAGGAGCCCTCAGCATCCCGGAGTTTCAGGTCCCAGAGATTCCGGAGTTTCAGGTCCCAGAGATTGACATTCTTTGTCTACAATAGACAATCCTAAGTCACTATCCACTCTTCCAAAGCATCGGAGAGCATGCAGACGACGGTAAACTCCTTCCGTCCTGGTTTATCTCCAGGGACTAGTGTCCTACAGGATATACGGGGCATGCGCAGTGTGGCTTTAGGACACAGCCTTACAGGAATCACTTAAAAACACAGACTGCGCTGCCAAAACAAGCAAATGTTCAGGATGTAGGACTCACAAAAATAGCAAGACGAGCATCTGATCAGAATATAGAGAGGAAATCGCTTAGCAGACATTTATTGGGCCTTTACTACCAATCATGTCCTAAGGCAAAAGCTGGGGATAGGAAGGAAACGCGCTGTCTGTCTGGCCCTCAGAGGAAAGCCAGCGTCAAGGTGTACACGTCTGGAGGTGAGAGGGGCCACAGCCAGCGAGCAGAGGGACTTGGAATGAAAACTGACGGATGTCAACACAGCAGCACAGGGACAACAGTAGTGCCGGGCCTCCTGCCCTTTCGGCGACCCACCCAATAGGGTGCTGATTAGCGGGAAAGAGACTGACCAATAAGAGCTCTTCGTGCTGAGTCATGCTTAGACCTGGGCTGGGCTGTGTCATCGATGCCGCCACTCCACAGGCATTTTGCAACCCCCACTTTTGTTGAATAAAAGTTTGGAGAAATTAAAATGACTTTTCCAAGAGCACAGAGAAGAAATATTGGCTCATGTTCTCCAGATCCATGGTCTTAAACTTTGCAAAACTGTGCCTAAGTAAAAGGATGAGAGCTCAGACACATACATTATTTCCTCATTTTAAAATGAAACTCCACAAGGATGAGAGAGAGAGACAGAGACGGGGAGAGAGAGAGAGAGAGAGAGAGAGAGAGAGAGAGAGAGAGAGAGAGAGAGAGAGAGAGAGAGAGAAACTAAGAACTAAATCCTGAATCCTTAAATCCATCCTCCAAACAAGGTCAGTTTTAGCCAGAGGGAGGGCATGGAAGGAGACAGAAAAAAAGGGATGGTAACTAGAAGTCTGTCAGCTCCTCGGAGCCCCCGCTGTTCTGCATAGGAAAGGACCTTCCTTCCCAGTCCGTCCTTCCAATGCCAAGACTGTTGATCCCGAGCGACAGTGACAGAGCAGAATGAATTAATAAACAGCGTGTGCTCCAAGCCGTTATTGCTTCGGAATAGCATCTGCACGCAGCTAGTGTGCATTTTCATGAGTGGGGCGGGGGCACAGTCAACGAGGAAGACAGAGGAAATGATTCTAAACACTGCCAAGAGTTAGGGCAGTTTGTTTGCTAAAACTGGGAGGTCTCGGCTCCCTTGGGAGAAGCCTGGTGGCTGTAGCTCCTCAAGGGGCTTCCTGTTAGGGGCATGAATGAAAGAGAATGGGTTTTGAACGTACTATGCAGAAGCGTGTAGATGCAAGTCAATTTATAGTAACACGTGAGGATGCCTTGGCCATATTTCTGATTCCTAAGGAGGAGAACATGTGCCACCTAAAACACATTCCAAGAGTTCTCATTCAGTTGGTGCCCTTGAGACATCTGGGGACAACAAAGCCCCCTTTAGCCCATTATTCAATTTTCAGACCTCATATATTTTTGTTTTGCTTCATTTCTCCATTCTGAGATAAAAGTAGGCTCTCGTATTTGTTACACTTGTCTGTTGTTAATATGACTTCATATTCATTAAATCTGAATATATGAATTTCAAGAAATTATATATGGGGTGTGAATATCTTTCTATAGATGGAATCCACTTGAAGATTCCTTTTTATAAACTCATTTTCTTACATTTACCATAAGAAATTCATGATAGATTTTTTTTTTCTTAAATTAGTCCTGAGTATACATTCATTATGAATCTGAGTGGGGGAAAAAAGGAAGAAATATGTAGGCCAGGTATGCGTGTTGACAAATTATGAGCCATGCCCATGCTTAAGTGGCTATAGTAGGAAAGACTGGGGGCTACAAGGAAGGCATGACCAGGACACAGGAGCCAGAGTAGATGACAATACCAACTCACTTATTCCGGAAAGCGTTTCACCCCTACTATGAGCACTGTGCTCATTTCAGAGGGGAGAGCGTGGAACATTGGCGTTGGGACGCAGTATTGCATCTTCTCGGATTCTCCCACTGTGCTCTGCAAATCCCAAATGCTGTAACTTATTCAAGATCACAGAACTTTGCAACCTTGATGAACATTTCCATGTCCGCAAACATTTTTGAACTTGAGCTCAGGCTACAAACTAGAACACAGCCCAGTACTCTGGGAACATGGTGTTGGTACTGAATTTTCTTCTCATCCACAGAAGAAATACCAGTGAACACTGTCAGCTAGCACAAGTTGAATGTATCTAGGACAAGTGTGGGTTTTGTAATACTTAACAGTCACAGAACTTGTATCTTCCAGGAAAATCGGACTAGAAGACAAACATGATATTGGTTATATAAGAAAAAGCATACATTTAGAATAAGAAAATAAAATCTAGTGTATTTGTAGTGAGCAAATACTGCATATATTATAAATCCCGAGAAAGGATGTGATCATTTTGTGACTCAACTTCTGACACACCTCTATAATGTCCATCCCCTCACACTTTAGGCTGCATGCCTTCATCATTTCTTCATGCGACAGTGGTTATGTTATACGGAAGGGAAATAGAATAATTTTGCCTTTGCTCTTTCATTGTTGTTCAAATGCGTCCTTTCCTCACTCACAGCTTAGAAAGGGCGTCCTTTCGCGTCAAAACTCACTAGGGGCATTGTCCTAGAAGGCTGTGGGATGGTTATCCGATCAGAGAAGACATGCATCGAGAAGGCTGCTGGATGGTTATCCGATCAGAGAAGACATGCATCAAGCTTCTCTCTCACATATATGAAATATGAGATTTGGAGGCATTTTCTACAAGGTAGCTTCTGGCTGGGTATATTTCAAATTCACCTACTCCCTGCACACAAAGTACCATCTTCAGAGATCTTATTGACAGCCTATGAGAAATGTCTTCTAGCTGCAATCCCAAGCAAGAGGCAACATGAATTCCCTGGGGACATATTTTGTCCCTGTCTCTTGGTCCCACTTTGTATAGGGCAGGAAGTCTTTGGTGAAGGGAGGCTTGTCTACCCAAAGCTCAGTCACTGGTACTTCTTTATTTTACTCCAAATACATAGCACCCTGGAATCCTGGTAGAAACAGAAGAGAGATAGCTAGATAGAGATAGATAGATAGATAGATAGATAGATAGATAGATAGACAGACAGATAATTTTGTTCAAACAGAGCCTACCTAGAGCTCTTCCTTCTATGGGCAAACCCTCTGCTCATTATGAGCATTATTTGGCCAACTTCAGATCCATGGATACAGAGCCTTGTAAGTGAGAGACCTTAAGATTACAGTTCATCGACCTTGCAGCAAATCTATCTCTTTGAAGCACTTGGAGACTCTTCAGTAAGGAATCCTTTCTATCCTGGGCCTAAAAAAAATTTGGTGATTACCCTAATTGCAGTTCCTGAATCTCTCATCACCACTCCAGCATGGCAGCCATACCACGGGATTCCCGAAAGAGCTGGAAGTGATGGAAGCACGCATGGCTCTGACTACGGTGGCATCTTCTGGGCAACAGGAAACCGTGAGCCTCTGTCTTCCAAATCATCTGTGCTCAACTCTACTGTCCCAAAGGACAGACCTGCCTCCATGTCTACTTCCGGTTTTCCCAGTGGACAGAGATGTTACTGTTTCTTTTTTCCTTTTCCTTCTTTTCCTTCTCCTCCTCACCCTTCTTTTCTTTCTTCTAAAACAAATTTGTTTTAATTTTTGAAAATACCAAGAACTTTTAGAACAACCTGAACATTTGGCTCTACCAAGAATAAAATACAAGTAAAAATAGTTTAAACTGTGTTTCACTTCAGCCACTATTATTTGTTTGAGATTTAATTATACTATTTCTTCCTTCCCTTTCCTCCCTCAAACCCCGCCCATAGAGCCCCCCCCCCCATTCTCTTCAAGTTGATTAGCCACTGTTTCCTCTTTCTGTGTCAAATGTGGTGGGGAAGAGAGTGGAGATAGCAGCGGTCAAAGAGGGTTGCCTAATCTAGCCTAAAATTAAGACAAACAAGAAAATTGAAGACAAAATCCTGAGGTACTCATATACAGCCAGCATTGCCTTCTCTGACACACCTTCTCCATGCCAGCCCTCTTCATTCTTTGAGCCTGCTTCCCTTAGATGTCTTTCACCAACAAGGTCAAGGCTTGGCCATGCACAGCTTGGACCCTGGTAAGAACCACAGAGGAAACTGTAAAGTAGGCAGAGAGTTTGTTCCGAGTGTCTCCCTCAGTGCCCACCCTGTCCTGTCTTCAGGAGGTCTGGGTCTCTCCCCAGACATTTGGGGTTCCAGCTTTCAGGCACTTTTATTCAGTTTCAGGGCAAGAGATAATAAGGTCCCTTGCCTTAAGGTGTGTGTCCTTAAACAGAACAAAAGCCTGCATGAACACCTGGAGCAACAAGCTTTAACAAAATGTCTTATAGACTAAAGGTTTTAAGAAAAACATCTAGGCTCTTTAAATAAGGCATGACATTAATCCCCACCACCTCCACTGAATAGGAATAAATAAAGAAATAGAGACGGTATAGTTAGCTCAGAATGGGAGTGGTGGGTTTGAAAAGGGCTGACTTATGGGAAAAGTCCAGAGATCAGGGTGGGGGCCAGCAGGGGGCTGGTACTGCCATGTGTTCTATACTGCTGGCTACACACACACACACACACACACACACACACACACACACTCCCAATGGGAGGTGCTGTTCCCAGCATCTCATTTTGTATTCCTTGCACTGAGAGCAGCCTGCCAACCCAAGGGAGTGAGGAGTTGGGAGGGGCACCTAGAAAGAGAAGGACACATTTAAAAGGAAAGATTTACGAGGCCATGAAGATGCTTCTCCCTGGCTCCTGAGTGCAGGAGTATGACTTATTTATTTTATTTTCATTTGTAACCCAAACCTTCCCTGGCTTCCCATTGGCCCCAGCAGAGAAGGGAGAGAGGGCTGGCCCATCAGGCGTTGAGCACTGGGCCAACGGGAGATAGTGTGGCGTGATTCTGACGCAGCCCACTGACAAGCCAAACAGGGGCCCAGGGGAGCAGCTGAAAGCTGAGCCGCCAGAACCAGGCAGGTAGCAAGCTGACAAATTGGGGAATTGCGAAGAGGCACTGCGGGTGGGGGCAGGCTGGGGAGACAGGCAGGCAGGACCGCGGTGTGACTCTGTTGCTCAAACATGCTCTTCAACTCTGCTTTGAGTCTCCCAACGTCCAGAGTCGCATCAGCATAACCCGTTCCCTCCCCCTCCCCCATCTCCATGAAGACAGACAGATAGACCAAAAGGCGCAGACAAATGAATTAGTGACGTTAAAACACGACTTAGTGGACAGCGGCTGCCCCGGGGCAGCCCATTGGGTGGAGATGAGCTGGTGTTCTGGGAGACAGGAGGGGCTGAAGGGAGTGAGTGTTTCCTTGGTGCAGGGAGTGTCTAAGCTCCTAGGGGTCAAAAGAACAAGCGTGTGAAGTACCCATGGCCTAGAGAATTACCTGTTCTACAACCCAGCCCTCTCTCAAGGGCCTTCCATGGAAACGGGGAGCAGGATCCTCAGTCTGGAGCTCTCTTTTGATGAGAAGAAAAGCTAGACGTGGACAGATCAAAGCCTTGAGCCCCAAAATTCAGTGATGTGCCCCTTCATAGTGGAGTATGTCTTTTTTATTTGTTTGTTTGTTTTGTTTCGTCAAATCCCTCCTATTTGGGGAAAAAAAATCAACTATTTAAGACAAAAACAGGAGAAACAGCACAAAACTTTCTGGCTGGCTATGCCCACTGACCATCCTCTCCGAACTTCCCAGAACCGTGTGCACAGCCCACAACCCTCTCCCTTGACAGTGCTACATAGCAGCCTTACAACACACAGGGAGCTGAGCCTATGGCTGGCGTACTCAGACTGATCTGATCCATGGTGAAGTCAGCAGCCCCACAGTCAAATCCCTCTTGGCACGGAAGACCTTTAGCGCTTCTTGCCACCTCATCCGGAGGACAGGTTGTGTCTTGAGCAATCTATAGACGGAACCACAAAGGCCATATGGTCTGTCTTGGGAGATGAAGTGCTCAGAGATGTATTGTCACATTGCCTGAGGACCTCATATTATGGGATGCCATTATGAAGCTTGCGTGGCATTTCACATAAGCCTGGGGGTGGTTCTAAAGCCAGTCCACAGGCCTGCAGCAGGGTGACCATGAAAGCATCCCTCCGCTTTGGACGTCCACGTGGGGCAGAGACTTCCCAGAGGACGGGAAAATGTGATACAGTACAAGAAAGCAATTTGGACCATGTGAAGGTTTAGACGGCAGAAAGCAACGCTGTTTTATTGGTCTTTTATTTTGAATTCAAGGGCCTTTCCATCTTATACTCTATATTTTTATAAGTGTGGTGAGTGCTCATTTGGCCTGCACCAGAGGACAGAATTCTTCCTGTTTCCAGCTATTATTGGAACAGGACCCCTTTGAAATAAACCAGTTTCTCACCTAATGAAAATCCTTCCACCAACACTGGAAACCTAGCTGTGTTTTGGTACAGTGGGATTATTTTTATTCTTGTTGTCCTTAGCTTATGTTCCTGAAAGTGTCAAACATGAACAGTCTCCACAGGAGGTTTTGTCCAAGTTAACCCCTTGCTTCCCAATTCTCCTCTGTCATTCCTTTCTACAGAATCACCCTCCTGGACTGTGTTTGTAAATCGTCTGCACAGTGATCAGTTTTAACACACCTCCAATGAGCCATGAACTGTTATTACCACGGAGTCCATCCGTGTAGCAGCCAGCCCGGATTGCCCATTCCAAAGTCAAAACAAGCAATTATGTAGCTTGCTGGCATGCAGCCCCTTGTCAGGCTTTATGTACAGATCAAGACCTGTACTGCTGGGGTCAGTCCAAATCGGGGTCACCTGAAATGGGGTCAGCCTAAATTGAGGAACTTCATGATTTGAATTTTGATTGCATTCTAGAGACCCATCAAATAAAATGCCTGATACTTGATAGGTCTCCCCTCCCCATCCCTCATTCCTCCCTCTTTCCCATTCCTGTCCCTCCCCTCACACACACCATATCTATAGTGTATCAAGTGACTGACTGAATACAGTTCATTTATTTAAAGTTGCATCTAAGAAACCAAAAGTTAGAGGACAGGCTGTGGAGTCAACCCGTTCGGATGTGAGCTGGATCGTAAACTAGCTCGGGTGAGATTGGACAGTTGCCCCTGGCTCTCAGTACAGCTCACATATTCTTGTTTCCGTGAGGAAGTGGGGGGGCAATAACCACCTCACAGGCTTCTCATGAGACTTACACGCTGCCTACACGTAGTCTCCTCGCCCAGCAGCAAAGAGGAGCTAAAGACTCTGCGGGCGTGATTTCAGAGCGCTTCTTACCCAGCTCTCCACACTGGGAGAAGGGGCTCCTTTCCCACCTATCCTGAGCTTCGCTGCTTCACCAGATTCACGCATGCGCATACACAAACTCGAGTCGAGGACCTGCCTTTAAAACCTAACGTAGCCACGGGAAATCTTGTACTGGGAACGATATTTGTTTTGTGCCTCTCTGAGACTCGCTGCGTTTTTAAACATGCTGGTGTCAACTGATTTAAGTATTTTGTTGAACAATTTTACTGTTTTTGTGCCCAGAGGCTTTTTAAAGCAAGGATCATTTTTTTTAATCAAACAGATAAATGAATAATTGTCACAGTTGAAAATAACAGCAGACCAGGCAAGAGGGCTGAAAGCTTCACATATTGCTGTTTAACTATTCGCATGATAACCTGGGGTTTCCCATAGAATTAGGAGAGAGGCTGTGGGCACTTCAGTGCTGCGGTCCCAAACCCTCTTACCTGCTGCCAATCAAGCTCAAAACCCATGTCTGCAAATACACTGCCAGGCTAGGGGCACACTGGAATCTCCCTATCCTGTTGGTGATGGTCAGCCCTTAGCTCGTCCTGTTTATCTGATATCTAGTTGTGTGCCTCCTGTTACAGGAGAGTAACAGGCAGTAAGTCAGTGGTTTAGATTATCCCTGCAAACTGATATATATCACTACTTGGTATCCCACAGATCATCTTGATTATATAAAAAATAGCTTCCACTTTCCAAAATATAAATTGTAAGGTTAAAGAACTTTATAAACCAGCATCATCCATAGTGGAGCGTTCTAACCTGACAGAGGGCTTGAGGCACTGTGTATGCTCCGACACTTGAGAAGAAGTCTGTACACTCAACCAAGCGTAGAGGAACCAGAAAACTTTTGAATGAGGCAAAAAAAAAAAAAAAAAAAAAAAAAAAAAAGAAGCACAGCTTAATCTTACAACAGTGTAATGGGATCCATTCTAAAATGTAAAAGCTTCTGGAAATAGCACATCAGTGCATGGCCTCGAAATAATTCTGACTTGAAAAAGATGATATATAAAATATATTTTTTAACCAATTGGGAAAATTGATTTTAAAATAAGTTGATGGAGGTGGGTCTTGTATCTTATCTGTTCCTTTCAGTGGTTAACTAATAAAAAAAAACTGCTTGGCCTGATAGGACAGAAAATTAGGTAGGCGGAGTAGACAGAACAGAATGCGGGGGAAAAAGAAGCCGAGTCAGTCAGTCTCCATGATTCTCCAATGGGACACAACCGCAGGTTAAGATCTTCCCTGGTAAGCCACCTCATGGGCTACACAGCTTATTAGAAATGGGTTAGATTAATATGTAAGAGCTAGCCAATAAGAGGCTGGAACTAATGGGCCAGACATTGTTTAAAAGAATACAGTTTCCGTGTAATTATTTCGGGTATAAAGCTAGCCCTGCGGGCAGCCGGGTGCCAGGAACGTAGCCGGCCTCTCCATACAACAATAAGTGATACCTGAAAATTGTTGATAGTGGACCTGGATGTGAGTTATAATGTTCATATTTGCATAAGATGCACACTGAAATATTTAAATACTAAGCATCGCATGGTGGTGATCACTAAGCTGTTAAGTATTGTTAAATCAAGATGGATATAAATGGGTAAATACATGAATCAGCCCTTCAGCTCCTCCATATGTTTGGAGACGTTCCTGACAAGGTTTCTTTGACACATGGGTCTTCCCGTGTGAACTTTATTAATTCAAAACGATTTTGGGAGCCCAAGCTCACATTTCTACCTAAACTCAGGCTTGGTGAGAGGAAGAGAGAGATGTCTTTAACTATCTCTGTGGCCTGTTCAGGGCAACCTGGCTTCTGCGCCTACCCATGGCTCTGTGAGATGGATGGCACCTGGTGCCAAAGCAAATATGTGATCACCCCTCTTTGCATGAAGTATCTGATGAGCAAGCTGAGGAGAGCACAGTATTTTCATGTGTGCAATATCATTCCGCTCCCTGTTCGCTAGATCAGCCTGCTACTAGTTACGCCTCACGTGTGGTGATCAAGTGTCATGTTTCTCTGACCTCGGGACACAGACTGTGGGGTCCTAGACTTTGCTACAACAGGAGTCATCTTCCTGTGTGTCTCATAAGATTGATTTCTAATCCAGCGATGACAGAACTTATCAGCCCAATAATTAGAAAAGAAAATACATCTTTTCTAATTTTAGTACATCTAAATCTTAGTACCGAAAGCGTGTTTAATCACATGGTGGAGGGCTGGAGAGATGGCTCAGCGGTTAAGAGCATTGCCCTATCTTCCAGAGGTCCTGAGTTTGGTTCCCAGCAACCACATGGTGGCTCACAACCATCTGTAATGGGGTCTGGTGCCCTCTTCTGATCATCAGGTATACACACAGACAGAATATTGTGTACATAATAAATAAATAAATAAATATTTTAAAAAAAATCACATGGTGGAGAGGGGACACTGACTTGATTGATGAAAAGGATGGAGGTTTGGGTTTGTTCAGATTGACAAAGCCAGAATCATTTCGAGTTTGCGGGCCTTCTTCCAGTCACAATCTGCCGTGGATGTCTCAGTCACAAATTTATGAGGTCATCCACGGTGTTATCATTTTATTATGCCTTTCTCTGGGTATCATAACTGGAATGCAGCATGAATATACATGAAGCTTTTCACAGTCAGGGGTCAAGGTAGACCTAAAACACAGAACCTCCACAGCTGACTGTGTTCTGAATTGCTTTTGTTTGGAGTGTTTATTCCTCTGGAGAACATTTCAGTCAGCTAATTCTGATAAGGAGGCATCTGTTAGCAAAATGAATGACTGCACTGCACAGCAGCAATACACACCCTCAGCTAGACCCTGCTCCTGAAACATCCCACAAAGAAAGCGTACCTTCAAGACAGAAATGGAAAACCACATGTTGGCTCCATGCCTCATTCTCATTCTTTCTTTTATTATTTTGGATTTATTAAGTTCCCACAGGATGACAATCACTGTACCAGGTACCTAGAAAAAGAAACGGATAACACGTTAAAACATAAGCCGCTGGCTTTATGGAAGCGACACTCTGGTTGAGAGTGAAGACAGTTGATAATAAGCAGAGAACAGTGAGTGAACTATCAAGATGGAAGAAACTCACCACAGACTGGTGATCCAGAAAGACTCTTGAAGAAACCTGGTAATGGAGACCAGTGTCAACGGTAATAAAAAAAGACTAAAGAAGCTTTCCACTAGAAGAAGTAGTGATGGGCTGGAGAGATGGCTCAGAGGTTAAGAGCATTGCTTGCTCTTCCAAAGGTCCTGAGTTCAATTCCCAGCAACCACATGGTGGCTCACAACCATCTGTAGTGAGGTCTGGCGCCCTCTTCTGGCCTGCAAGCATGCACACAGACAGAATATTGTATACATGATAAATAAATTAAAAAAAAAAAAGAACTAGTGATGTAAAGATCCTGGGGGGAAAATAAAGTCCATCAAGGCCGAAAGACAGAAACGGCAAACCAGAGAGAGTAACTGGCATGCAAACATAGCAGTGAGACTCCAGTGGCAGACATGCGAATCTTCCTGAAGACCTTGGGCTCACTTAGTCAGCAGCGTGCGGAGGGCCTGGGGTGAGAGAGCAGCGAGCCAGCATTCACATTCGGACGAGGTCTCCCAGGCTCAGAGACTGTCCACACTTGACCAAATTCTGCCTGCTGCCCTGAAAGCATAGTCTCTCTCACACTGAGGAGGTGTTGCTCGAGGCTCACATCGGATCAGGTGGCTGACAAAGCCTCGGATGCCTGTGGTGGCATGGTCACCAAAGTGTTAGGACGAGTGTGGGACAAGCACAGGTGACCGTCATCCACCTGGATTACAGCCAGAGGTGAAAATAATGGTCACGCCAGTCTTGTACCCAGTCCATGCAAAGGGTCTTCTGAACAGCCAATGGTACCAATGACGTTGGGACCTTCAAAGAACTCTACTGATTGCTGGGAACCTGACGGTGAGCTAAATGATGTTACATTGGATGGGTGGGACTTGTGGTGGACCCTGTCCCCAAGCCAAACAACAACTGTACTGTGGGAATTATAAAAGTAAAATAAATTATTTCAACTCTCTGGAAATTGTCCTAGGGCGCAGAGCAAACGGAGAAATAATCTCTCAGTACAATCCACCAAATTTCCTAACAGTGAGGCCGTGGCTTTCCTTCCACACCCTACTTCTCCCTTTTCCTCCCTCCCTCCCTGTTCCATGGTACAGAAACTGAAACCAGAGACTGAGCAGAAGGAAGAGAGGCTTTCCCCAGAGCATGGGGTCAGGGATTATAATTTCACCCTGGGAGAGGCGGAGTGTTCACAATATTGGTCACTCTTAATCCCCACCACTCCAAGAGCTCTATTCAAGGCTACTGTGTCCTTAAGAGTGAGGCTCCCTTCTCTAGCACCCTGGTCCTGAATCACAGGCAGGCTTCCCTGATTCAGGGACAACACAAGAGACCAGAGAGAACCACAGCAGTCCTTTGAGAGTTCTTGCGCAAAGCCTGAATGTAAGTAAACCCAGCTCATCAACAGATGCAGCAGCTCTGTCCTGTGGTGAGACGACCCTAAAGGGATGGAGTCTACAGCTCTGCCTGATGGGCTTCCTCTGTGGTGGGGAGTAGAGCATGCCATGCCTGGGGATATTATGGAAATAGAAGAGATCTCAGCAGAGAGTGATTACAAGGAGCCTGGTAGCTCCAGCACACAAGCAAATAGCGGAGAAGCAGAATTTAAACAGACAGAACTAAGGCCAGAGCCGCCAGGAAAAGGCCTTCTGGGGTAAGCGTTCACACAGGGTGTAATCCTCACCCTAACAGAAGCTTAAATACAGCCTCTGACCAAACACTGACTTGATCAATAAGCTATCAGAACCCAAGGTGAGTCTTAGGAAGTGGAGATTGAAAATACAAGCACATTCACCCAGGAAAACTGGAAAATAACAAACACACCAGAGTTCTTCTTGTGAGCAACTAGAGAGACAACCTACAAGCTAAGCCACTGGCCCTTGGGTGGTGACAGGCACAACTTCTGATGGATAATTAGCTTAGATCCTGAACTTGAGGCTACCTTGCCCAAATTTGTGAAGTCCCCCAAAAGCCAACAAGGACAAGGAGTTCTGTGTGTAAAAACAAAGAGCCTTTATTTTATGCAAGTTTGCAAACTCGGTCTCTCTGCATGTTCAATGTATTGGAATAAACGGAGAGCCCGTAGCTCAGTTAGAATTGGGTTTTTATAGTAATAAAGGTGGGGGTGAGGGGTTTCTGAGGTTCAGGACCCCTGATTGGCTGACATTTGTCTAGGGGTTTCCTGGTGAGTGTGTGCTGGCAGGTGATCCTATCTACAGTAGTTAGAACGCTAGGTATTTCCTTTGGATGGTCTGCTCTTGTGTGGTGCTCAGGTAATCTTAGTTTATGGTCCTTCCCGCAACCAGGTATTGCTTCAGGGTAAACTACCTAGACTCAGGCCTCTTATTAAACTTATCGATGGCTGAGTCCTACTCTGGCAGGTGATGATTGGAAGTAAAGAGCTTCCTTTGGGTGATCTGTTCATATTTATCTTATCGTGGCTGGCTCCTACAGGGTGGGCAGGGTAGGAGATAAAAACAAGGGTATTCTAAGGTATTCTAAGGGTGACTGTAAAGAAACCACATCCCATGAGGGAAATAGACTCGGCAGGTCTCACAGTAAGTGAGGGAACAAAGAATACACTGCAAAGGGTGGCCGCCGCCAGGCCTGGCGTAGAGAAGAAGAAATGGATAACTAGAGTAACTATGATTTCCTATCAGAATGTCCAGTGTCAATCAAAATGCAGAGGTGAGACACTTAGCCTACATCTTAGTTTCCAACACCATTCTCCAAAAGAGAGAAATGCTGTCTCTTGGTGACATTACGGATTCTAGAAACAGGCAATCCAAGAGGCGACTTTGAAGTGATAACATGCAAAGAAGTGAAAGACAAACCAATAGCCTGACACTGTCAGTGGAACCACTGGAAACCCAGCAGCTGAAGCTGTGCCAGCTGGACAATGGAATGAGCAGAAGTGGCTCATAACCCACAGTATAAAGTAAATACCCACGAGCCTATATTGATATAAAACAGATTTCTTGGTGGGAGAATGTCTTTTTAATTATGTAGACACTCTGTCCTTGGTAAGGAGACCATTGTCCCATCCCTTCACAAAGGACTTCTCATAATGGCTTACTTATTGAAGTAGGGGGAGCACAGGTGAATGATGGGAGACCTAGCAAGCACTGCCTCAGCCAAGTCATCAAGCCGGGTCAAGATGCTGGAGAGGATGTGGGGTAAAGGGATTACTCCTCCATGGCTGGTGGGAGTGCAAACTGGTACAGCCCCTTTGGATATCAGCATGGTGCTTTCTCAGAAAATTAGGAAACAACCTTCCTCAAGACCCAGCAATACTACTTTTGGGTATATGTTCAAAGGATGCTCAACCATACCACATGTGCTCAACTATGTTCATAGCAGCATTATTCATAATAGTCAGAACCTGGAACAAGCTAGATGCCCCTTGACTGAAGAATGGATAAAGAAAATGTGGTATACTTACACAATGGAGTACTACATAGCGGGAAAAAAATGACATCTTAAAATTGGTGGGCAATCTTCTTAGAAGGAGAGAAATAGGTCATTTTCTTTGTTTGTTTTTAGAGAAAATCATATGCAGTTTGTACCAGGAATTATTATTAAGCAAGTTCTCTAGAAAACTTGCGCTGGTTGAAAAGAAGCCGAGGCACGTAGCAAGCACCATGCTAGCAGCACTAATAAAGACAGTTAATTGCTGATTGTGCACTCACAGCATGACCAGCAGTGTACTAAATGCTCAGGTAGCTTCTTTAATTCTGCTCTATGGTGTAAGGTTCTTTTTTTTTTTAATTATTTGAAATGGGAAATTGAGATTTAAGAAGCTACTTGTCTATGAATGCATAATTTTCATTTTTAAGAAGAAATTGAACACAAACAATCTAACAACACAACAATAAAACTGGGACCACACCTAGCTACACAAGCTGAGCATGGGGGAGGGGGTGCAGAGTTAGGGGGAGCCTTAAGAGAGCCCAAGGCAGGGAAAGAGAGGCTGCCCAAGCACACAGCCTAAGGGAGCAGTGGGAGGTGCGATTTTAAGAAGCTGCCAATATCAGTAGTGTCATCTGACCCAGAGGATGAGTTGGGTTTTTTTTTTTTTTAATCTTTCACCCTGCGTGCTTCTCTTGCCTGGGGCTATTCCCTCTCTGGGCAGGTGCAGGACTAGTGGAAGCTAAGACAGGTGCAAGGAAAGGATCACAAAGGGCCTTCTGGTCACACTAAGAACTCTGGCATTTACTCTAAATAAGATTAAGTCCTTAGAGTGTGCTGAAAAAGAGAACGAGCGTGATCCAACTGAAGCGTTAACCTTTGGCTGCAGATTGATAATAGGGCAGAGGAGACCATTGTGAAGATCCAGACAGGAACCTCCAGTAGCTTAGGCCAGATGGCAGCAGGACCTTGAAAAGAAACTCCGGTTATCTTGGGAATAGAGACGACATAATGTGCTGTGAGACCAGAACACTCAAGGATGATGGAAGCATCTACTCTAATGCCAAGTTGTCTGACTAAAAGGCAATTGGATTGAGTGTTTAAAAGGTGCTGTTTGATCTCGATGGGAGCGTTTCCTAGGAAGAGACGGAGGCGTTCGAGGAAGCCTGAACCAAGTGAGCTGAGTAAGACGTGAAAGATAATGAACTAAAGGTAATGAGAATAAATGACGCTGTGAGCGTGTGCAAAGGAACTGGGTGACTGTGTGTGTGTGTGTGTGCGTGTGCGTGTGTGTGTGCAAAGGAACTGGGTGACTGTGTGTGTGTGTGCAAAGGAACTGGGTGACTGTGTGTGTGTGTGTGTGTGTGTGTGTGTGTGTGTGTGTGTGTGCAAAGGAACTGGGTGGTCACTGCGGGACTTTGGATCAAGGAAAGGTGACTGTGTGTGTGTGTGCGTGTGTTGGGGCATGTAAAGATAGAAGGGAATCAAATATAGCTATGCGCTAAAAACAAGAAACCAATAGAAAAGGAGAACTGGAAAGCACCTGACCCAGGGAGCAGTGGTTGAGGGAACCTCCTAGGGAGATGGGAGTAGAAAAGGCCGCAGTCCACGCACACTTAGAAAGATGATGTCTGAACAAAGATGGGAGGTGTTGGGTAGGATAGCAGAGGGAAAGGTGGGTACCAAAATGACACACTTCCTGCTGAATAGGCTCGCTTTCTCCCAGTTAAAGCAAGTATAAGTCAAGTGGGAAATGGTTCAAAGTGAGAAGGCTTTAAAAGCTTATTTGGGAGGGGGCAGGGGAGGGGACATAGGGCTCAGGACTATCATAAACACCAGAAGATGCCGCAGATTGTAAACAATTTGCTGCACCATTCCACATAGTTGTGTAAACTGATTTGGAGAGCAGGAAACAACTTATATTATTTCAATCTGTGTTGTGATGGGCCCCAGATTTATTTCTTAAGAATTGATAAGATCTACTGGGACAAATATAACCAGTTCTCACTATTGAAGGAGGGGCGCTGGTGCTTGTCCATTCTTGTTACATGATCATAATTATATCAACGCCTAATGCTAGGATCTGGCTTTGTTTCACTAAAGACCTTCAAATCCTTTGCTGCTGCACACGCTCTTTTGAGAAAAAAAATATCTACTTCAGTTTCCAGTCTTGTTCATTTCAACATCCAATTTCTCTGGTAGTAATGGATATCACACGATTATGAAATTTTTCATTTCGCCTTATTTTGCATTTGGTAAAGGCCAATAGATTTGGTCTTTGCTTGAAACATCAGTTCCAAACTTAAACCATTTCACTCTTGAAACTTCTCCAGCTTACCTCACAGGCCTCTTCAAGTCTTTCTGTTTAAGAAGGAGATAATTAAATGTAACCGAAAGCTGTCTTATCGGTGCAGCAGTTGGATCATTGACTTTTTCCACCAGGCAACGAGCTCAGCAACTTGCACATTACAACTTCTCTTAAGACAGTATTAATATCATAAATATGCAGGGGCGAAACCACTCTCCGAGATCAAAATAATAAGAGTAACCTTTCCCTCACATAAAACCTTTTATCGAAAGATCTCATTGCTCTTTCCCACAAACATAACCGCGCTGCTCTCCACTTCTGCAAAGCATTGGTTAAACCGCTGCCTTCGACTGGCTCAAAGGGCTTGGAAGGCCCGGTGACAGGTAGAGCAAGCACCTGCTATGATCATGACTTTAATTCTTAATGTTTCGCACAGCAGCCTCTGGAGTAAGAACACCCAAATGAACATGTCTCTCTTTGCTTTCTGCTCCAGCCACTGCAGAAGAGAACATGGGAGGCTATGGCTTTGGCAAGCTCCCACAGATGTGAAGCTGACCCTCATCACTTGCGAGACATGAACACACAGTGATGCAAACCTAGCTAGAAATGAGTCAGGGCCCTTGAGGGAAGAATCCATGACTAACTCTCCCTCGGGAGCCCAGGGTAACTTGGGAACAGGCTGAATGGGGACTGACCTGGAACAAAGACCTGGTAAGCAATGAGCATAGTGCAAGGGAGAAGGAAGGAAGAGCCTTGGGTTCCCAGGGTTCAAGGAGTCTTCCTGGTTGTTACCAGGTGACCTTCGGGTGTCTGAATGGAAGGCTAAGCTTTGTCCTGGGCAATAGGCACAAGCTCACTGTGGGATGGGGGTGGGGACTTCCCTTTTCTAGGCCTTGTTTCCTCATTTCCAAAAATAAGGAAATTCTATTACCACATCAGGAAGCCTCCTTCCTCCTCCAACAACCCATGGAACAATGACAGTCATTCTTCCCTGTTCCCTGGGGAGGGGGGCATAATGTGTCTTTAAGAGGCATGGAAGGAATTTGTTCTCCAAAAGCTTCATATGCTCAAGGAACTCTGGCAAGCCCTCCGTGGTTTTCAGAATACCTTTGTCTTTCACTGGAAGCAAGCCAGCCCACACAGTAGGAGGAAAAGCAAAGCCCTCTTCATCCTTAGGTTCCACAAACACCAGTGAAAGGCATCTTATCAACACGTGACCACTTGAGAGAGGGACAGAACCAATAGGATGCTTCTCTGATAACCTCAAACATCCCGGCCTACCATGGAGGGTCTCTTGCCACCCAGTCACTGCTTCGTCTGAGACGCTATCTCCTGAAGCATCTCTTTCCTGGAATCACACCCCGGGAAGTCATTTATTAAAGAACCACGGAAATCCATAAATATGTCAGCCTCATTTTTCACCTAAAGGAGAGATGAAAAGGAAAGATATTCTTCCTCATTTTGGGGTCAGCTGATCTAAACCAAAGGAGACTTTATAAACAACTACAGGTTTGAAAGTTCCATTACACTTAGAATATTTTATTCTTTAAACAAGAATTTTAGCTATTCAAGTTGTGGAGTGTGGAGATTGTTAGAAGTACTTCTAATACATGGTAGTTTTGAAAACTATGAGAATATCTGGGATATTGATTTCTTGCTTCTGAATCTCAAGGAGCAACATGCTGGGCATTTGGAACCCTGAGAAACATGTTTGGTTTTTCATTCTCACTGACTGTTATAATTATAAATGATATTATCGTTGATGAGTGAACATATCTTGGTTTTTAAAAAATAAGTATGAAATTTGAAAATTAAAAAGATAATAATTACAAGAACAATTTGTGCCAGGGAGTCGAGGAAGGACCGTTGAGAGAGACCTGTAGGTACTTGGGCCCAGGCCCTGCCTCTCATCATCCGCCAGTGTTTCAAGGTCTCTAGTTTGTCTTCCGCAAGATGGGAGGAGATTGTCTTAAACTTTTTTATTTAATCAGTGTCACTGGAAACCAATTTTTTTTCTATTGTACAGAGCATTTGTGAACTTCCCATGAAGAAAACTTGCTCCCATCTAGATAGTAGAGAAAGTGAGCCGAGCTGAATTAGTGAATGACGCTGGAATTTGGTCGCGTGTACATTGGTCACCAGGAAGCGTTACTGCGAGACAAACCTCCTTCAAGCCTCAGGCTCCTGCTTTGCCCTGTGGCGACTTCTGAAGTTCTTTGAAAGCTGTCTCAGAAACTGAAAGCCAGACAGAACCCAACAAAAAGATGAAGCACTAGGAACTCTTAAGATCCAGCGGAAACAGGTGTCTGGACAAGGGAGTTTTTAGAATGGGACAATATAGAGCAGTCATGTGGGGGAAGGAAGTTGGTTCTTTCTATTTCCGGAGAAAAGGAGAAACTGCATAGTTAAATCCTAAACTTCTCCGAAGCAGAACCAGATCCCCAGAGTGTGACTGGCGAGCTTACTGTCTTTCCCACTTTGTTTGCCTGTTAACTAGTATCTAAACTAACTAACTAGTTAACTAGTATCTAAACCAACATTTGGAAAAGCAGCCAAATGAATGGGCTGTATTGGCTTCACAAAGGAATTCACTCCTCTAAGGCTCTGAAAATGTGACTTACTCCTGGGTGGTAGTGGCACATGCCTTTAATCCCAGCACTTGTGAGGCAGAGGCAGGTGGATCTCTGTGAATCTGAGGCCAACCTTGTTTCAGAGTGAGTTCCAAGACAGCCAGGGCTACCTACAGAAACCCTGTCTCAAAAAAAAAAAAAAAAAAAAAAATACGTACTTGATAATAGGTTTCTCCGCCAACGCAGTAAACCAGATCAAGCCACCAAACTGAAAAAGGAAACGAACAGGTTTATTTGAGCAAAGTAATTCGGGGTGAGTTCTTCAGTCTCAGAGGCAGAGACTGGTGAAGTCATACGACCGAACTAAAGCCGGGAGCTTATGTAGCCTGTAAGTGAGGGTTGATGGCATGCCTGCCACATGCAAGGTTTGTGCCCAAGTATGGTCAAAAATTGAGCATTTTCAGGGGAGGAGCTGCCTGCCATGGCCACCAAGAAATCAAAACTAGCCGGGCGGTGGTGGTGCACGCCTTTAATCCCAGCACTCAGAGGCAGAGACAGGCTGATCTTTGGGAGTTCGAGGCCAGCCTGGTCTACAGAGCTAGTTCCGGGACAGGCTTTTAAGCTACAGAGAAACCCTGTCTCGGAAAAAAAAAGAAAAGAAAAGAAATCAAAACTGAGGTTTTTGGTGCCTTTTCTTTCTTGGAGATTCTCTGAGGGGGGAGGGTTTAGAGAGAGAAACGCGTCTTTCAGGATAATGCAGGAGGTTCCAACTGAACACAACAACAGCAAATCCCATAAACAAACAAAGTATGATTTATAAGAATCAATTTCTGTACATGGAACTCTCTAGGAGTACAGTTATAAAAAGTGAATACTTTGAACTCAGACAAAAATTATGCAAAATATGCAGCATGGTGTTCAAAGAAATTGCATATTCATATAGGAAATGGATTTATAGTTTTTTAAAACCACTATTCAAAATGGGTGGTGGTGACTTATGACTTTAATCCAGAACTCGGGAGGCAGAGGCAAACGAATCTCTGTGAGTTCGAGGCCAGCCTGGTCTACAAGAGCTAGGTCCAGGACAGGCTCCAAAGCTACAGAGAAATTCTGTCTCAAAAATAAAACAAAAAAAAAAAAAAACAAAAAAAAAAACTCACTATTTATGGATTAAGTTTTACATAAAGTCATATTATTTGCGATTGCTCTCATCCCACAGATGTTGACACATAAAGCATCTTGCTCTTTATACATCAAGTCAACAATTACCCGATGACATTTAAACACCACAAACTGCACAGGCCTTGTGAGAAGTGTGTAGACAGGACACACATGATCACAAGCAGCCCTGTGACAGGTACTTCTTCATCACTCAATATAAGCCGGGCTTTTCTAAGTCACAGATGGACTGCCTTCATCTTCTAAGAAGTCACGTGATCTGTAATAGAGCTTTCTGCCCTAAACTAACAGAGACTTTATAAACAACTACAAGGTTTATAAGTTCTAACAAAATTCGTATATCCTATTGTTTAAACAAGAATTTCAGTTATTCAAATTATGGAATGTGGACATTGTTAGTAGTACTTTTAAAACATCATAATTTTCAAAACTCTGAGACTATCTGGGATACCCTCCCTAGACAGTCACCAATAGTATAACAACTGTCTGGGTCTGCTCAGGACAAAGGAAACACGTGGAGTGAAATTCTTCAATGTTCAACTTAAAGCTTACAAACCTGGAGAAGTTGGTCACCATAGTGATCTGAGGGAGAAATGAGATCAGCCAATGGTGTCAGGGTAATAAGCTCTTTGCATTGTCTGCCCGCCCATCTTCCTCCCTAGGCCCTCCCATCTTCCTCCCTAGGCCTGCCCATCTTCCTCCCTAGGCCTGCCCATCTTCCTCCCTAGGCCCGCCCATCTTCCTCCCTAGGCCCGCCCATCTTCCTCCCTAGGCCCGCCCATCTTCCTCCCTAGGCCAGTTCTGTGGGCCGTTGACTGAGAACAAGATTTAGTTCCAAACCAATCCAGGTCTTTGTTCCAGTTTAGCAGGACTCAGTGTTTGTTTTGAACAACTGACTCTACTTCTCCACTCTTGCAACCTGATGCTGTAAACTATCAGATTGTGAGGACAGAAAACGAGTGTGAATACTTATCAGCTGGTCTGACGCATGCCACCCTTTCTAAGTGTTGAGTCCTGTTGTCTCCAGGATGATGACGGTTCTCTGATTCTGGAAGAACCGATACAGCTGCCCTGTGGACTGAGGGGTGAAACCCACTCCAACCACAGAGCTATTTGCGAATGTGTCCTTTGTCCTTTTGTCAGTGGTAAGCTAAGAGACAGGTGTAACTAGAGCAATGTCCTTATTTGCCTATAGGTTTTCAATCTTTCTCGTTTGACATTTTGAAGCAGAGATCTGCCTTGTTCTTCATGTGCTCAATCACACACATATTTATGTGAGGAGGACCATACAAGCACATAAACATAAGCCAGGGAGAGAGAGAGAGAGAGAGAGAGAGAGAGAGAGAGAGAGAGAGAGAGAGAGAGAGAGAGAGGAGAGAGAGAGAGCAGATAAACACATAAATAGAAAACCCAGACACACAGAAACACACAGACAAACCCACACAAAGCACATAAACAGAGAGACCACACACACACACACACAGGTTGTTACACTGTTACACACACACACACACACACAGGTTGTTACACTGTTGAGCTAAGAACAGTTAATTAGCATCTCCCCCCCCCACGCTTTGTTTCTTGACTATTTGGAAATAGGAGAAAAATCATGTGACCTTAAATAGGGGACCAGATGGGATCTGGAGTAGAAACCTAGAGGAAGAGAAATTGCAGAGGGAAGGCTGTTTCGCTTCAGAGTTCCCGTCAAAACCACATACGAAGTCCCATAACTCCAACAGTGTGACCTTTGGTAATTTCCCTGGGGAGTCTCACCTCAGAGTACCTTTACCCCTCAGTCCTCATAATCTAGGGGAAACTGAGCGGAGTGAGTTCCAAACATAGAGGGACGGAGGGGATGAAAGGTCACGGGCCTGGACAAACTTCCAAGTAGTCCTGTGTGACAGCCACAGAGGCCCGCTGAGCCAACCGGGAGGAGGAGGGGGCTTGGCTAGCTGGAGAGGATTGCTGCTTTTCAAGATGACTACCATGACTTCTGGCATTTTCCTTTGTCTCTTGGCTTCCTGTGCTTAAAACCAAGGAATCTGAGGCTTTATGTGACCACTCTTGTCTGGGATTCTTGCCTCAAGAGGTGTTTCTTGAATTTGTGAAGACTGCCAGGAAACAGCGTGAGTCACGGCTTCTGAGCAGACACTATTCAGCTTTAGAAATTCCCAGAGATATGACTTGTTTATGCGAAAGGAAGCAGCTATTCTGAGCTGCCTGAGGAAGAGGAAAGCACTGCTCTTTTTTTTTTTTTTTTTTTAACACCCCGTTGAAAGGTCATACAGGCAGCTGTGCGGCCGCGAGACCCTGGTGTAGACACAGGTATTTAACAGTTCATTCATCTGCGTTTTACAGGATATTTCTGGGTTTTGCCTTTTAGAATGCAAGTCCAATAACCCTGAAATTTCATTCTCCGTCTCCAGTGCAAGGGTGGGTTTGATGGGTGGGCTCTGAGTGGAACCGGGGAGGTGGGGCTGAGAGGCATGTGACGACAGGAGCCTCCTTTGACACTTTCTGACTTTCAGTTTCAGAACAAGGCGCTGTGTTTATTCCCATATCCCATGCTGCCTATTCCAAGGTCTTGTCTCCATAGTTTTAGCGACTAGCATGCCAGCTGCCATACCTTAAAGGATGGTTCGGTTCTGGAGGAGAATATGCCCAAAGAGAGAGAGAATCTCTGCATTCATCTGTCTCATGGGTACCATTTAGCTCTCGGCTGGTAGAACTCATAAGAAAATGACGTCACAGATTGACTTCCAAGGAGAAGAGGATCCACAAAGGATTCACCGGCTCAACAAACACCAAGCTTCCCTGGTGCTCACAGGGACCACACCTGGAGAAACCAGCACTGGCCCCTAGTCACAAAGGAGTCACGCCACTAGGTATTGAAGGATGCCATTCAATATGATAAAAATGGAGACGAATTTAAATGAAGATTTGACTTAATGGGCAAACATTAGAATGTAGACTCAAACCAACGAGGTCTTTAGGTACCATTATCGCTTGGATTCCCTGTCTGAAGCAGCTGAGAAGCTCAAGGGATAAATGCTGTGGACAAAAATACGAAGGTACTCAAGAATCACCCAAGTGTGTCTCTGAGAAACTGAAAGGATGGACTAATACCTTCTTATTACTAGAGTGATAAACGTGGCTTGAAATAAGAAAAATATATAAAACAACAACAGTGTTTGTATATTACGGCAATGCCCAGGTGAATAATAAAATGGCAATGAAATCAAATACTAATGACTAATACTGAATACCAAGTTCTGAGGACTAATACTGAATACCAAGTTCTGAGGACTAATACTGAATACCAAGTACCAAGGACTGGTCAAGCACTAAGATGCATGAAATACATACAAACCCAATGAGAAATGTACTAAAGATTAAAATATTTGATGAAAGATATCATCTGAATGATTGTCTACTTTAATTACACGGGAGAATTCAACAGAAAGGGGGAAAGATTACTCAGATTATTAAACTAATTCTCCAAATCTAATTTCTTGGAAGTCACTAGATTCAGCATTAACTAGTTCAGAGCCTGGGGCTTCTCTTCTGACAAAAGCTCAAACTGTAAGCAGAAGAGGTAGCCCAGAGAAGATTGTTAGGACTTCTTCTTATCAACAGCAGAACCTAGTATAAAAACTGAGAGGGTGAGTTTGACGTCCATGTAAAACATAAATAAAAGACAGCTAGTAGACACCTTGGAGCGGGCTCTCTTCAAGAGCGTGTGTCATATTCTACAGATGGTTTTACCCTTGGCAAAGCGTCCCGCCTGCCTTACAGTGGACCCTGGAGACTCGTGCCCTGAAGCAAGCACCATCGTCTCCGTTCTCTTGGACAAAGAAAACGAACAAAGTTCAAAGTCTCTGGCAATGTAATAAAACTAAAAAAATTCAAAACAACTGGATCCAGATTTTCCTCACTTCCCAAATCATTCCTAGCTACTTTATTGTTCCCACAAAACAACAGCGAATGATATTTTTTTGAATGCTGATATTCTGGGGGAGGGGAGGGATTTAGACTTTGTTCCTACACCAAATCGCCCTGCTTGCTTAAGTAAACAAACTAAAAAAAACTTAATTGTCTGCAGCATCAACACTGATAATCCAATTACAGAAACTTTGGAAAAGCTACAGGAGACTAAGCCAATGCCTCTGACTTGACCACGAGCCCACTGTCTCACCCATCAAGGAGCTACGGTGATCCCTGATCACTCTTCCATCCCAGCCGTCCATCTCCACACAGATGAACATCCTGCCCACACTAAGACACAGCAGTCCTAAAATAAATTAGGGGTTTCTAGTAACGCGTCTTAAAGGGATGTGCTTCTGAGGAGTCTGCTCTGAGGAGGAGGGCAAGCAGAGAGGGGGTGAAGCAGGCACATATGTATAAGACAAAGTATAAAGGCAGGGACTAGACAGCCAGGAAAAAGTCTGTGCACGGGGCAACAGCACCATAATCCTGTAGAAACTAGACACACTGTAGGATGAACTGTAGCAGTGAACAGGAATGATTGTCTCGCATGTTTTTGGCTATGTGCCAATAAAACTCCAATTCCGTGAACAGGCAGCAGTAAGGACCTGAAGGCAGATGAGAAGAGCTCTGGACAGGTTGAATGTTGTGGAATGAACATTTGCCGGAGCAGCATTCTGTGGGAGTTTTTCACAAAGCAGCAGGCCGTGGATTTTTCCACTCACCTGCCTCACAACACCCCTCTCGTCCCTCCCACCCACACCTCACCCCAAACCATGGAGTAGCAGAGTTCTAGAGAGAAGCATGTTGTAATGCTGTGTGTTTGTGTGACTCTGTTTGTGTGCGTCTGTATGTCTGTGTGTGTGTTTGTGTGTGACTGTGTGCGTCTGTATGTCTGTGTGTGTGTTTGTGTGTGAGTCTGTCTGTGTGCGTCTGTATGTCTGTGTGTGTGTTTGTGTGCCTGTGTTCCCGGCAGCCTAGTGGCTGTTTATGGAAACCAGGAGATACCTGCAATTGAATGTGATCTAGAGCAATTCCTTCGGCTCCTTTGCGCTCAAGCTTGCCTGTGTAGGAATGGAAATATCTTCCCTCCCCCACCCTTGTCAGAATAAGACAGAAAGCAGTCTGCGTAAAGTTCGTCGGGTACTTCAGGGACATGTGTCATCAAATGGCATGGCCGTACTGTCACCTGGTGCTGCATGGCTTCAGCTGGCTTCACTTCCCTGATTTTTCCCTTTGGGCGGGACCGTTGCTGTCTCTACATTTACCACATCTCTGTTGACAGAGCAGTGCTATTAAACCAGTGCTCTGACAAGAGATGGGACATATGGCATGCAAGGGTGACAGGTCAGGGACTGGGGGGGCAGAGGAGCTCTTAGGCGAGCCCAGCGCCATCCAACTAGTTTTCGTATGGCTGCCTGTGAAAAATCTTGACATATTGGTACATTGCTCTGAGTTATCTCTTCATATGTTGGCAGACAGTAGCCCAATATTACTTGATCCTGTAGAGTGTGATCTAGGACTATAAACTTATTTTATTTTAAACTCAATGACATTCCATCAAGAGTTAACACAGCATGTGTAGATAAAACACACTTCAGGACAGCATTTGAGGCCCCTAGGAATTCCTTCCTTCATTTTTGTTTGAAGAGTGAGCTGTCTGATTTTCTCTGCTTTAGGGTTTTTGTTTTTGTTTTTATTTATTTATTTGCCAAATTTGGCTTGCCTTTAGCTATATTTTTATTCCATGCTTATACACAATATTTATTTTGACACAAGATCTACTTGTTATCAGTACTGGTTGAAACTAATTCATTTTATTTTCATATCAAAGGGAAGAACTGTCTTTCCTGGTCATGCACAAGTAGAGCAGGATGCAGAGGAGACAGAGAGAGCCTTTAACGAGTCCCTGGTATGACTCCGGCCAGATGAACCTCCACCTTGGGCCTGGAGAACAACTCCAAACAAGGCACAGTTCCTATTGAACCCTCAGGGAATTTTTTCAATTCCAGACTGAGCCCACATTGGTGCCTGGAATTTGATAATGTTTTCTGGAAACTTGGAAAGTATTTATTTCTAGTTTTAATTCAGCTATTCTGATCTTTTCTCCTTAAAGCCATAACAGTGACTATTCATTTTCTAGTTGTAATTTAGTGTTATTTTAAGTCATTTTAGTTGATTCATGCCTGATCAATAAAGTTGGCCATACATTCCACTTGATTCTCTTTGAGACCGTCAAATCCCACTGATATATAACGTAAAGTATTATGTCTATATTATATAGAGTTTAGCTATTATGCAAATTTGTCCCACTTTAGTCTTATGAGAACTTTCCCACTCATAATCTGTGAAAGCATTTTACCTGGTCCACAGGATAACGAGAAGATGCTATACAAACAAGAAAGCCATGCATTTTCTCACTGCCAACAAGCATTTACTAATAAAACAGCAACGTGTCTACAGGAAGATAAACACCAAGCTTCCTGGGTGCCCATGGGTCACCACACTCATATCACATGCTCATGCTGACAAGAATTCATCCCCTAAGTGACTGTCTTCATTAACAAGGAGGGGTATTAACTTTTGTACTGACTATAATTGGGGTCTCCTTTAAAAAACTCTGTATGGATGAATGCTTTGCAGTAAAGAGGGATAAATACCACAGTGTAAAGAATTTTTATAAAATAAACATACCTATGTGTCTGCCATTAAGAAGGGGAAGCAGAATTCTCCAGCTCCCTAGAGGAGAGCTTCTCAAGTTCCCTAGAGCCTCCTGCCTCCAGAGCAAACTACAACCCTAACCTCGAATGCTGCAGATTGTTTTGACCTCTTTTGGTCACTGTTTATCTAAGGCATTATAGAACTACTCACTGTTGGTCCAGATAGAGCGTTCTGAAGCTTACCTGGGCGACTGTATACACAATTTAATCCCTGAAGAAGGCTGTCTCTCTAGGTTGACTTGAGGAGAGGCCTGGAAGAAGAGAGTGAGAAGCAACAACACTACTTCATATGCCATTCAAACCCAGCCGCCTTGACTAGAAAGGTGTGCTGCCTGCAGTGATGCTGGGACAAAAGGCACCAACTGCAACTGTCCCAGCAAAATAGGATGGGTGCCCCCCCCCCCCGGTGAGAAGTTGGGCACACACAGGGAGCAAAATCTGCCTCTGAGACTCTGAAACAGAACCTGCATCCTGGAATGCCTGAGTAGGATAGTTTCTAAGGAGTGTGGCCTCTGAGGACTCTCAGACCAGATGGAGAATCTTGACTGAGCTCCTGCTATGCGCAAGGCACCACCATGGCACCTAGGTATTTCAGGTGCTGTTCTTGCCCGTAAGGAGTCTACAGACTGACTGTAGCTATGAGACAAATTTGCAAATTGGCTAACTGTAGTGCAGCTGGCAAGAGAAACAGGAGAAATTCTGTATGAGTTCCAAATACACAGATAAAATGATACATAGACCCAAGAAATGAAAGAGTGTCCATTGCGGGACAAAAAAGCACCCCAGGGAAGACAGCATGTGGTGTGGTCTGGGTCCCGGTGGCTCTGCATCCCAGCTGCCCCAACTGCATATTGAATGATTTTTTTAGCTCCTAATATTGAATACTCCAAGATCAGTTAAACCAGATTCTCAAGATGGACTCAGACATAAATGTTTTAAAATTCTCCCAGGTCACTGCAGTGAACATCCAATTAGTGAGCCACTAATCCAGAAAGAGGAGTAGGCCTGAGCAGGTAGGAAGGAAAAGTGGCAAGTGTAGACTATGAAAGGAAGAGCTGCAAATAAACAGATTCCGTCTCTGGTTAGAAGCTCACGGAGAAGATGCATCCATTGGGCATTGAATATGGAGGGAAAACAGCAGGGCAAAAATAATTTAACCCCCTTCAGGAAAAAAATTAATTAATTATGAAACCATTTGCTATGGCCAATAAAGGGGATGGATGGGGAAAGATGCTCGGAACATCAAGGGAGCTCGGAGTGGCAATAAATCCATCATAAATTGCGCGTGCCATCTGATAATGTCTGGTCCTCACATTAGCATCCCATTAAGCTGCTATTAGTGATAACAAGAAACAGGGAAATCGGCTTTCTGGGTTAGCACTAGCTTCTGGGAGAGAGTTAACAAGCCACAATCCTTCAGCAGCACCTTTAAGAACCTGAGGACCATTTGTAAAGGATGCTCAGAGGCCTGAAGCCTTGACCTACCCCCCTCATTCTGGGGGAGTTTGGGGGGGGCTGGAATTAATCGCAGCAGGGACACGATTTGCAGATCAATGCTAGCCAATTAGAAGGCTCCCTGCTGGAGAGTTCCCTTGGAATCCGAGATGACCTCTGCCCTTGACTCTTTATGGGGGCAGTTGTTTCTCAGCTAAGGCTAAGGACTGTGTTGGAGGAGGATGTGTGTAGCTCCTTCCACTTCTCACCAGCCTGGGCCAGGACATCTGGAGGCTGAGTTTTTCAGCTCTTGCTTAGGTTTGAGCCACCTGCTGGTGGAAGCTAGAGGAAGAAGGGCCTGGAAATTATACGAATAATTACTTCGCAGCCATTAGTTCTGGGAACTGTGGACTGACCTTCCAGAAGCCACTGATGACAAAATGTGAGGGACTAGGTCTTTCCAGTGGCAACTCTGTGGTGTGACTCGGCTTCCCTGCTGTCTCTCCCACCTGCCCAGAGACAGGATTCTGCTGAAAGGAGAGCCATCTGATGAAAACAGCCTGCGATCTTGCTCTAGAGCCCAACTAGATCTTCAGCATGGGTTCAAGACCCCGCTCCCTCTCGGTCTCCTCTGTGGACTAGTTTCAAAATCTGCAGCGGCTCAAGTCTCTTCGGTAAGAAGGTGGTGTGCTTGCACATGACCTCTAGGCCTCCTCAGACGCCCAGAACTGTCTCTAGGTTGCTGATAAGACCTAATAGGACGGAATGCTGTGTAGTAGTGTTACACTGTCTTAGGAGGAATTGACAAGCACAGAGGAAGTCTGCATGCTTTCAGGACAGATGCAGTTTTTGCAAATATTTACCAGTGAGCAGTTGGTTGACTCTTTAAACGCTGAACGCATGGATATGGAGAGAGAGCAGGCTTCTGTAAATCAACTCTCTGACATCTTTGCCACAGAAAAAAAAAAATGTGTGCCAGTACACAGATGTTTAGAAGGGAGGAATCTTCAATTGGACTATTCTGGAAAGGATTATTGAGGAGGTCCAAAAATCTGAGCCTATTTCTACCTTGTCTGAAGGTCAGAGAGTTTGAGGTTGCTCAAAATTGCTAACAACAGCCAGGGCTACACATCCTGACCTTGGTTCTTTTGACATTAAGTTGGCCTACAAGGGTAGATCCACTCCACCCTGACAAATGGTCAGAACACGCAAGCATTCTTCAGCTTCTTTGTTTGAAACAGGAGGTTTGACCTTGGAAGTGGCTGCCTTCAGAATATTTGGTCTAGGGTGGGTTCACTGCCCAAATAACAGAATGCTAATGACTTGATATCTGAATGTATTAAAGCAATTAACTGTTCCAGCTGTCTTTGTACTGTGAAAGAAGTCTTTAGTTGCCTTTTGTATTGGGATATTAACATATGTGGAAAATTGGGGATTTCAGTACTCACTGGAACTCTCTCCTGATACTATCCTATGTTTCTGTTTTATTATTTTCACTCTTGGTACTCTTTACTATTTTTCTGATCCCCATGTCCCTACTGTGGTAAGTGGTATTTTTGTTGAAGTTGGTCTCCAACAAATACAACGTCATTGTTTAGCTTTTTTGTGATGTCTTTTGCTGGCTTTAAGGAGAACATACTCTTTATCAGCATGGCTAGAGGAGGCCGGCGGACTTCAGGTCTTTGGTCCTTTCTGAAATTACCGGGCTCGAGCCAGAACAGATCACAAAACACACAATGAAATCCACTTTAAGAGTTTATTAAAGAGAAAGACACATACACATATGCCTGAGGAAGTTAGTGCAGGGAGAGAGCGTGGAGCGCGCATGTCCAGCTTTTAAACGCTGCCTAGCGCATGTGCACAAGGGCTTACGTAGCTGCGTCACGCTGCAGCTTCTAAGACAACAACTTGTCCCGCTCTTCTCAAGCCTGGCTTTCTAAGTATTCCTCCGCCCCTTCACCTGGAGAAGCGGTTTAAATTTTTTTTTTAAAAAAAAATGAATAAAACAAAAGTTCCCCTGGGTGATTCCCTCCCTCAGATCTGATTATTCGTCACACCTGATATAAATGACTATTTCCCTTAAAGAGAAAACAAACTTTGGAGAGGCAAACCTCTGGTTTGTGAGTGGTTGGCAGGGGGAGCAAGGTAGGCTTTGCTTGGAAATATTTGAAGGGAAGCTGATGATACACAGGCAGTAGTTGGGGAGTCTTCAAATGTTAAAATGCACCACTTGCTTTGAAATTGTGGAGGAAGGGCACTCTTTCCCTAGGCCGTCCTCTCTTCCACTCTGCAATCCTGGACACGCTTTCTGTGGCCACCTTACCTGAGAGAAGCTTGGCCTACATGCTCTACTTTTATAGGATGGGAAAATTGCTTGTCACACTGTAGACTCAAAAACTTTCAACTTTTGCTATTTTTGAAGGCTCGACAGATATGTTAGGCTGACTACCATATTGAGAGAAAACTCAGAAGAGTCCTGACTGAGAACAGAGATAATTGAGGTCTCGGAGTATGCAAGGAAATGGACCACAAAAGTGGCAAAATTATAAAACAATGGCATCTAGTAAAGACTTTCAGCTTTCATTCTTCATTTCCTTTTATTCATTAACCCACCCATCCATCCTTCCACCCATTCATCCACCCATCCACCCATCCATTCACCCATCCATCCATCCATCCATTCACCCATCCATCTACCCATCCATCCACCCATCTATCCACCCATCCATCTATCTATCCACCCATCCATCCACCCATCCATCTATCCATCCATCCATCCATCCATCCATCCATCCATCCATCCATCCATCCATCCAACTACCTATCTATCTATGCTAACTAGATTTATATCAACTTGACAAAAACTATAGTCATCTGAGAGGAAAGAACCTCAAGTAAGAAAATGCCTCCATAGATCAGGCTGTAGGGCATTTTCTTAATTAGTGATTGATGGGGGAGGGCCCAGCCCATTGTGGGTCCTGAGATCTATAAGAAAGCAGGCTGAGTAAGCCATGTGGACCAAACTAGTAAGCAGCACCTCTCCATGGCCTCTGTATCCCTTTCTGCCTCCAGCTTGCCCTGTTTGAATTCCTGTCCTGACTTCCTTTGATGATGAATGGTGATGTGGAAGTATAAGCCTAACCCTTTCCTTCACAACTTGCTTTCTGGTTATGGAGTTTCATCACAACAATAAAAATTCCAAATAAGACTACCTTGCTTCCTTTCTCTATCTATCTATCTATCTATCTATCTATCTATCTATCTATCTCTATCTATATATCTATCTATAGATACAGCACATTTTAAAATAAGATGTTGAAAGAAAAATAAGAAGTTCCAAGGACCAGGAAGCTGACATCTCTTATAAGGCCTTCCAAGATTTGACATTTAAATGACATGGGGGAGCAGGGCTTTTGAATGAGACAGTGGCTTTTTGTCTCAAGTGACTAACATCCCAGACAATCTGCTGCCACCAAAGTTGCCCCAGGTCAGTGGACTCCAAGTTCTTTGTCTCATGAACTTATAGATTTTGTAAACAACAAAAGGATGGATTTTTCTTATTGTTTAGTTTTTATTCATAATCACAAATATAATTCTGTAATCCAGACAGACTTGGAGGTGAATAAGGAAAACATGAGAACCAAAGAACCATGGTGAAAGCATGATTATTACAGAATCGAGCGAACAGACAGGGTAGAGGATGCTCTTCTGAGCTGCAGAAAGCATTGTCCGCTGGTTAAGGTACCCACAGGTTGAAAGCATGAGCGCTGACTGTAATCAGCACTGTCTGGCTTTGTGCTGGCCTGGCTGGTCCTGAAAGCTGGCCATGGTGTCCACATGCTTGCTCTATCTTCCCCTTCCAGAAGACAACAAGCTTGTCATCCAGTCACTCCGTCCTGGCAATGAGGTGAAGAACCATTTGTTGATTCCACCATTTGCTGCGAACAAGAAAACAAGACCTGCATACTTCAGGATGAAGTGCTCAACCTCAGATTTCTCCCCTAGATGAGCTTGCTGTCGGTTCCAGCATGGCACGTGACAACACAGGAATACCAGAACAATTCTGAGATAGCAACAACCCTTAGGACCAGATCCTTTCTCTCCAGTGCCCCAAACACAAAAGCTCCCCGATGTCTTTGGAACATGGTCAGTAGACAGCTCAAAGGAGACACCACCCAAGGGCATGTCATCCATCTCAAAGTCAAAGAACACCATGGGTTTGACCGTGGCTCGAGAAAGTGTCTACAGAGAACAGAGGCACCTGCAAAGATGGAGAGTTTATTACAGACCATAGTTTAAAAGAAAGGAAGCGAGTAGAGCTCCTGCATGGTAGGAAGAGCCCCAGAAAAAAGTTGTCACCGAGGGCCCCTGTCTAGGTGCTAATATGGTTTTACAGAGGTGAGTCATGGATGGTGAGCTGGTTAACCAAGAATGAGACGTTCGTGTTCCTCCCCATCTTGTGGATGAACTGGAGTTTCGGGCACACCCTCAAGGGTCCCAATATGGGGCTATGATCCCGTAGAGCTCGGATGAGCCATAGGCCTCCAAACCCTGCCCCCAAGCATTCCTGGCAGGTCTTTCCAGACAGAATGACTGACAAGATAAAGGACATTTCCGGCTCTGGGTCACGGCAGACCTGGTTGTCAGGGACATGGAACTCAGCCACTTTTTTTTGAGTTCCCTGCTGTAAACTGCCTGGCCAGCCTTTTTCTCCTGTTCTTAGTGGGGAGGTGACGCCGTGAGGTACTGCCTGTTGATAATGTGAAATTTAGTGTCCAAGTTTAGCCCTTTGTTTGAGTCAGAGCCGCAGCTTTGGTTTGAACCCAATGCTAGGCAGTGTATATTCTCTGTAAGGACATTTGTGTGGCGGTTTCAACAAAAACACAAGGCATACGCAGTGGAGATTTCATTTTAATGTAAAGTGTGAGTTCACAGAGACGGACATTAACCAGCTTGTCGTTTTCCAATTTAAAACATTTTAATGCTTCTGGAAAATGGGTGCTTCCCAAATACACATAACTGTACCACTCCCAATAAACACGCACACATGGCATGCCTCTCACTGACTCAGAACTCGATCTGTTTCTTCCAATGATCTATAGATTATGATTTGCAAAAAAGAGAAAAGTCAAACTCGCCTGATAGAGAAAGTAACATAGATTTGAATGGGTACTAAAGATGTGGAGGTTCTTTACAAAGATCTAGGCTTCCTGTAGCAAGAGACAATCACTCAACAGAAGATAACACTATGTCTAAGAGACCAACTTCTGCCCGAAGAGAGCTGAGAGAGCGCTCTTCCATGACAACAAATCTGTGATTAAATTACCTCAGCAAAAGACAAGTGGGTCCCACAGTTAACTGGACCAAAGCTGAGGAAAAGCTGGTGTGTTTTCAGGAGGACGGCTTGCCTCTGGTGTATTGGGACCCTAGAAATAGCCCTATCAATTGTAGTAACCAAAACAGAGGTCATCAGCAATGGGAATGACAGAAAAGGGATTCAGTTTGGTTTTGACTAAGGAAATTTATAAATTATTTATTAGGCTTCTTGATTCAAAATGATTAGTTATACGTATTTTGTATATAGGCAGAGAGAGAAAAAGAGAGATCTGTGTCATGCTTTTGAATGCAGATTTTTCTTTTTATTTACCACTGTAAGGGAGAAAAACTATTTTCTCTACTTATTGTAAGGGCTATGGTCAATATTTCCATAACAAAAACATAGTAGTGTATTTAGCATCCATACAAAAATTCAGGCATGGCCACATGCACCTGTAGCCCCAGAGACGTGGGAGGAAGAGGAACAGAAGGGTTCCTGGAGACCTTTGCCCACCAGCCTATCTCCAGGTGCAATGTTTCAAGGGAGAAAAGTGGATAGAGATAGACATCCAATATCCTCCATTCAACTCTGCACACCATATAAATGCACAAACTTTCACACAGACTCTTTGCAAAGTGCACACACACACGTGTGCACACATGCACACACACAAAAACACCAAAAATAAAAGTAGATGTTTTAATTTAAATCTAAATGATAAATCTTTTACATAACACGAGAACCTCAGAAGACTCAGACTCTAGGCAAACTGTACTTAATGCTAAGTCTGATTAAAGAAGCAGAGAGCTGTGGAGAAGCGTGACAGGAGACAGGGAGTGTGACAGATGGCAGGAGACTCGCAGCAGGCCAAGCAAGGCTTGTGTGTTCAGGTTCTCCTTGGCCTTTGTGGTCTAGCATCTTCTCGTCAGCTATGAGACAGGAACCCTGTGGAACAAGGGTCATGTGACTAATTCCAAGCAAAGAAAGTTACCTGATAACCAATTCCTTAAGAAAACATTAAAAAAGTATTAGAAAGAAAAGACAAAGAATAAGATGGTGACATTTATGCTCCTAGCAAGGCAACAAACTAACAACCTGAAACCCACACTCCACAGGCCCCGTGCAGCCTTCTGCTCTGATGGTCAGAAGAGTGTTGTTACAAGCGACTCTCCTGAAGGCCCACCAAGGCACCACACAACATATATTATGGGTCTCGCGAATCCTCCATTTGAACAAGAGGCTTCAAGACCCAGAAACGTTAAGCAACACACTCAGGATCACATGACTCATAGTAGTCAAGCTGAAGTTTCGCCCCAGGCCACCTGTCTTCAGACCCCATCCTCATCATCAACACAGAGAACTCTGTAATGCTTGCCTCTGTGACCAATACAACAGACACAATCCTGGTCACAAACTAAATAAAGATGTTCATATAGAGGTAACCTGCAACATGACAAAAATTCTCCATTGGCCTTCTAGATAGAAAGTTTAAGCATCAGACAGGGGATCGGCTCTAAGTCAGGAACTACCTAGTACTATCATGTGACCCAAACATGCCACGCCCCTGCTTTTCAGAATTCTAACACTCAAGTTCTGAGACAGCTGGAGTCCTTCATCTCCCATCCTTCTTGTCATCCCATTGCCAGCTTGTCTGGGAGTGAATGACTTCTCTGACCCAGGGGAAAGCCTACAAACTGGGGGAAGAGGAGCCTAGAGCATGAGGGGGTACCTTTCCTCTTCCATGGCTGGAAACTAGGGTTAAAGATGGCTTGTGAGGTTCTGGATAATGTAGAACTAGACACGGAGCTTGGCAAATAGTTAGATGGGTCACAGGTACTTTCTAGTACATGGTCTTTAGCTCCTTCTTCTTGGGAACGAGCACAGCTGTGCATCCTTACACGCCCTGGATTAGGACTGGCTAAACGGCTCATTCCTAAAGTGCAGACCCGAGCTCCATCACCAGCACCCACGTGAAAAGCCAGGCACTGAGGAAACTGGAGATAGAGGACTTCCGGGACTCTCTGGCAGAAATCGAGTCTGGCCTGTGAGCCCCAGGACACACTGTTAGACTCTGTCTCTAAAAACAGCTAGGTGGACAGCTCTCAAAGAAAGACAACGGAATCTGACCTCTGGCTTACACAAAAACAACATGCACTTGCACATGTGCGAGCAGACACGCAAACACACACACACACACACACACACACGCACACACACACCACGCACTCCAAACTCTCTCCTATATTTTCAAGCACTGGGAAAGGAGAAAGTTACAATAACAACATTGGAGAGAGAGCAGCGATCAGCTAGAGCCCTGGGGACCCACATTTTACTAGACAAACCCCCAACTGTTTCTTCTCTTGAAGAGGAAAAGTTAAACGATTCTTGGGACAGCTTCGTTAGGACCCATGACTTGCACACTGAGATCCGCCACCACTCTACGGCAACCAAAAAGAGCCTACAAGTCATTGTTTCAAAAAACCGAAATTTTAACCTATAATTCAGGTATCCAGTTTCCTCTGACTGCATATTCCCACTCTCTGAAAATATCTTTAGTCTGGCATTATTAGCACAAAAGAGGTATTCTTTTTAAAGAAAAACATTTCAAACTGATACATCATTTTCAATATACCCTCTCTGTAAGTTCCTGTCTTTCTGAGGTTATTTGGATTATTTTTAATCTGTTTTTAAAGCTAAGATAATTCTTTCACGTCTTCAATTTTTTTTCTCTTGCTTTGATGGTGTTCTCCCCCGCCCTTCCCTTTATCTCTTTTCAAAAGCAAATTGTTAAGTCCTAGAAGTAGAATTTGGAACAACTTCTAGGTACTGTACAAGCCTGCCTAGTTCCTCAGCTTTTTTCTTCGTTCTAGTCTTTAACAATCGGTTTCAAAGTTAGCAATAAACTAACGTTATTGTTGGCGTCTTTTAATAAAACAACAAGCAAGAGAAAGTTCTAGGCAAAAAGCAGGATGGGAAAAAGGAAATAAGATTGTAAAGTCTGAGAAAGGTCCTACTATAGAGTATGGGAAGGGATGCGTGTGTGTGTCTGTGTGTGTGTATGTGTGTGTGTGAGCATGCAAGTGTTTGTGCATTCATGTGTGTGGGGAATGTTATTTAATAAAGAAAATTTTCTAGTCAAAAAAGAATGAGGGGGCTGGAGAGATGGCTCAGAGGTTAAGAGCACTGACTGCTCTTCCAGAGGTCCTGAGTTCAATTCCCAGCAACCACATGGTGGCTTACAGCCATTTATAATGAGACCTGGCGCCCCCTTCTGGCTTGCAGGCACACGTGGAAGGAATGCTATACACATAATATAAAAATAAATAAATAAATAAATATTTTAAAAAAAAGAATGAGAAAGGATGTAGTTTCTTCTGAAGTCGTTTTGTAAGGCAGAGATCTGCAGAATAAAGGAAAAGGGCGCTCTGAGGATTCAAGGGCCCCCGGCCCTGTCCTCACATCAAGTGCCACCTGGCAGATTCTCGGCATCCTGTGCCGTCATCTGACATTTTGTGAGGAACGAAATTCATTTGCCTCTTCCAACTTTTCCTCTTTCGCCTTCTCCCTCCTTAGCTTTTAAACTCCCTTTGGCATAGAGGGTCTTTCTTGCTTTGCTCAATTATTTCTTCTCCTGATACAGATGGACTCCTTTGATTAAAGTATGATGGCTGCACACACAAAAGCTCCCTCCGCAGCAGAGTCTGTGAGGTGCATGGTACCGAGGTCTACAACAGTGCCACTAAAGCTGTTTCTTCCTGCAACAAACATAGGATCCATGCCAAAGGTGACTTTACCTGCAATGCAGACCTGAGGTAAAGGAAGGAAAAAGTGATGATGAAATCTGTATCAAATTTAATTGACGAATGCCAAGGCTTTTGCTGCAGCAGAATTTGCTGGAGGGAAGGGCAAAAATGGAAAAAGGTGTGGAGCCCTTTAAGACAAGGATGCTCTCAACACAGAGGAGAAAATTCTGCAGAAACCAAAGCTAGTGCTGAAGGCCCAGTGAATGCGGAGCTCTGCTTCACTTTGAACTTAACCTACCCTTCAGTTCAGGGATGTATAAACATGTCCAGCTATATTTGTTCAAATCAGTGACAAAATGCACACCTGCCTCAGAAGAGCTGGGCGTCTACAGAGCTTCACGGAATGCCAGCCCGCTGAGGTCTGACCAGCCTCACTGTTCCGCCCTGGGTGGTTATCTGAATGTGCCGGCTGAACAGCAAGATCTACAGAAACTGCACCCACAGACCATGTGATGGAACCTGCGGTATCGCTTGTCTGAACTGGCTCCCTCACTGTTGACCCTGAAAAGGCCGCATTCTGTGTCTGTCTGTCTTGTCCCTCTGTGGCTCTCTCACAGGTGTTCCCTTCTCCGCTTGAATTATTCTGGATTTAGTTTCCGTACTAAATCAGTTGCCTGAAAACCTCTCCATGAGTCTGCGTACTTCCTTCTTAACAAAATAAAAGACAAAGAAACAAACAAACAAACAAAAACCAAAAAACAAAAAAGCAAAACAAACCCAAAAAAACAAAAAAGCAAAACAAAAGAACACCATGCTTGAAGAGGCAATGGGAACCTTCCTCCCAGTCTCTCCATCCTTGAATGCTTCTCTGGTTCCAAACAGGAGCAGCACTTGGTCCGGCCATGCCACACACAGGGAGAAACTATTGTATTACCCAAATCTCCATCAGTAAAGCTGGCCTGATTGCTATTCAGCTGGCTCTGTCTGGTGATAATGCTTTTAAAGGTGACCAGAGACCCTTTAGCAAATTTCAAATATGCGTGGATACAGCTTAACAGAATGTATTGTATAGAACTACGCATAACAAAGTCATTTCTCCACAAGCTGCTTCTGTGGACCAGTCTCCTTACTTCAGAAGCCCCCGGATGCCTCAGAAATATCTGTCTCCTTACCCCCATTACTCCTCCCCCAGAGAAATGTCCCTAATACACTTCGCTATGTCTCTTCTTTTGGCTAGCTTTAATGTGAGTCAGGGGAAAGATCGCAGAAAAGCACACTTTCCTTTCTGCCTGGCCTTGCAAAATCGTCTTTTGCCACAGATGCATCTGTTAGCAATGATTGAGACAATCTGTGCTGCATAAGATGACTTGTTGAGGGAGGCTCGGAAAAGACCCTCTTCCAAGAAATGTTTAACCTCTTAGTGCCTCTTAATGACAGCCAGATCCTGAGAAGAGCAGATGATGCTTTTTCATTTGGGGTGGCCACCATAAAGTGACAACGGCACCTTGGAATGAGAGGCACAGGAGAGCTAGCTGCAGGTCTCCGAGCGCTGTATAGCTCGCCTGAAAGAATACTTCGGGCTCAACACCATTTCCAAATTTGAATATCTCAATTGGTTCATGGTGATACAGTTGAATAAAGATGTCCTTAAGAGAAATGGATTTCCTTGGCATATCTTAGTTGGCCAAAATCTCAGACCTAAATCCAAACTCCCAGGAGACTGAGAGCACCAGAAAAATTCTTAAGTTAGTCTATAAACCATGTCTCCTCCCACTGTCTCTTTGCCTTCCTCTGGAAATGAAATCAACAGTTTTCAATCCAAGTTTTTAGAGTCCCTCGGGAGCGCATACCAGGCCCAGGGTGTCCAAGACAAAGCTGGACTTATCTGTGAGCAGCGCCATGATAGACCAAGGCCACCCTCCTCAAGCAGGGACCAATGAGGAGTACTGGGTCTAAGTTAGGGCAAAGGGAAGCCACAGTGAGCAGCCCCAAGATAGAGCAGGGCCACCCTACTCAGGCAGGGACCAGCCAGGCTGAGGAGTGTCTTAAGTCAGGGAAAAGGGAAGCCACAGTGTCAACAACAGAGGAAACTGTTTTTGCGCATTCCAAGCGAGAGTAAAATAAAAACTGGAGTAAGAAGCAAAATTCATGTTCTTTATAAAACTTTAAATTGCAAATACGTTTTGAGCTGGCAGCATTGTCCTAACTCAGAAGTCCAAATGTGTTTTCTTCCTTCATTGGGGTCACTTTGGTGGATATCTGGGAAAACCCATGGTAATGTAGCATTTTAACAGAGTACATTTACTGGGGCCAGAGGGGACCATTAACAAGAAATAAAAATGAAGTAATGAAATAGCGAAAAAGAAAGTAAAGATGTGTTTATAAGACTCTTCAGATACTTAAAACATCAGGCCTCCTTATACCTCCTTTTAGATCAAAGTAGAATCTGACATTAGATGGATATAGCATCGGCTCACTCCGGGAGACAAGGCCACGCCAGGTGATGAGTTCAGGTAGAGAGAAGAGAAGAGCCCTGCTGGGACACTCTGTATCCTTGCCCACAGTCAACCACTCACTCCACTGACATGAAGGAAACATCTGGTTCTGTGCCCAGCTTGGCTACAGTGGCAGACTTCCTGGCTTGCCTTATGAAGGATGCTGTCCATGTGCCTATGACACAGCAGGGACCTGCCAGGCTGAAGCAGGGACAGGCAGCTTAGGTTTATTCCTTGAGCCATATTTCTAGGTTTATTTTGGGTTCTTTTGGTCTGGCTGGGAACATCATGGAAGAGAAGGGTGAGAGGAGGTCTTTAAAGAAACGGTGTGGAAATGAGAACGCTGAGCAACTTGAAGACTGATGCCCAGGTTGGTTGTGTCTCGTTCTCTCTTTATGATTCTTTGGGTCTAATTTCTCAGGTCTGCCNTCTCTCTCTCTCTCTCTCTCTCTCTTTCTCTCTCTCTCTTTCTCTCTCTCTCATTCTCTCTCACCCTCTCCATTTCTCTTTTTTCCTGTCTACTTTTCATATTTCTTCTCTATATCTTCCTCTTCTACCCAGTTCCTCTTATCCGATCTGAAAATTTTTATCATTTGCTAACAAGCCCAAGGCTATAAGCATCACAACACATAATTAAAATATGTAAGCACATGACAGGCTTCCTATAACACTTGGAGTCTTGGTGCATACATATTAATATGCCTGTTACTTAATGTGAAGTACTCTGCCTAGTCTGTGAGATATCTAGCATTTAGTCCTCTCCAAGGGCTACCAGCTGCCTCTGTGATGATCTTAGTTTGCTTTTTGTTACAAAGCAATGCTGCCAAAGCAGGCCCTCCATGTCCTTTGCTTTCTGAATCTCCACCAACACTAAAGGCTTTGCTAATTAGCATTGAATCTTATACATATTAAAATCATCTTATTAAATCAATTCATGGCTTTTAATTGGTGTTTCATAGCTTTTTCACACATTTACACAACTCCTCAAATATCTCACTGTACAATAGTGGAAGCCAAAGTTCAAGAGCTTAGACATAGATTTGGTTGGAAAATTGTGTTCATGTTGTATAGATTAGCTATCATTCTGAAGATGTCTGGGGTGTCAGGAGCTGCCTAGACCTGCATTGTGGTTCTGTGAGCTCAACCTAAAACTTGATCTCAGAAAGATCTAGACCCAGCCATGATGAAGCAGGAGGATCTGAGGTTGTCTGAACCGAAGTGTGGCAGACGCCAGACTCTGCAAAAATCTCTACATCTTCCCCAAGGGGACTTTTTGTGCAAGTATGCATGAACACATGCAAGAGACCTGGGACACCATGCTTGCAAAGCAGATTTTCAGAGGTGCGTTGCACCTGCCTATGCGTATATAACTTTATAATGAATGCTTCCATGTGAGGAGGCGTGCGGCCTGAGATCCATCTTCATTTCTCCCTGGTAGGAAGGCCGTGAAGACGTAGCTCACACATCTCACATGTCCTCATTGGTTCCTTGTAGTTACCAAAGCAGACTCAAGAACTTTGCATTTAAATGGGTCTAGATTGGATCATAGTGACATCATAGAGAACAAGGGGAGGTGGCACCGTCTCACATTCCAGCCATCTGCGAAAGCGCTCAGAAGGAACCGTCAACTAGAGCCGGTGATGTGGCACGGCCCCTCACTAAGAAGCTGAGACGGAAATCCACAGTTCCCGCCTCTCCTCTAGTGATGCCACAGCTCCAGGAAGGCCAGCTAATCCTTCGAGTCTCAACTTGTTGCTCCCATCTGCCTCCTTGTCCCACTGAACCTCCCCTTGGGGATGGGGGTTGAGTAGGTGCAGGGGTCCATGACTCAGACTCCTGGGAGACAGACTGGGTGCAGCAAGCTCAGGTTAATTTTGGAAGGGGAAATCCTTATATACCCCCCTGCCTGGGGGATGGGAAGCAGCAGCACTGGCATCATGGTCTCTCGTGGCAGCTGAGACTGGGTCAGGCTGTCTTGCTAATGTCACAGTAGCTGTTGCTGGGAACTCCCTTGGAAGACCTAGGTTGGCTCAATTTGAGATGTAACTGCATGCTCACACAGCCAGTTTAGTCCTGTTTTTAGGTCAACAAGGCCCTGTTGGCCTCAGGACCTTTGTGTCTGGGCAAATATCCCTCCACATATCTGCAATTTTTATTCTATGGCTGTTGGACACCCAGTGGGAGCCATGGTGCTTTGCCCTGGCTTTGTTGTCCCCACCTCAGGAGGGCTCAGCCTTGCGGATCCTGCCAGTCTTACACTGACTTGCCAGGCAAGCTCTTGCCCGTGGTTGACTACCATCCCTCAGAGAGCACCAGACCTGGAGAGTAGTTCCGGGTGGAGTGGTAAGGGGCTGTTGACCCGGATCCTTTGTGCCTAAGCAAATATTTCCCCACATCAATTGTCTTATCTGTAAAGCAAAGTAACTGCTACTTCCACCCAAGTGTGAGTTTTTTTGTTGTTTTTAGCTTTGGATGTTATTATTGAAGTAAATTGAACGTTCGTTAAATGAGATTGCTGGAAATTATTTGCAGGGAGATAAGTGTTCAATAAGATATAGTTTATGTATTAAATATCTTTCTCAACCTTGTGGCCAAACACCTGACAGAGCATTTCAAGTGAGAAGATTGCACTTAGGCATGGTTTTCAGAGGACTGCTGCCTGTCCTGGTGTGTCAGAGCTCGTGAGGGCAGGGTGTATGATCAGACTCTGATGGAGGAAGGTCATTGGTTAATTAATAAAGAAACTGCTTGGCCTGATAGGTTAGAACATAGGTGGGTGGAGTAAACAGAACAGAATGCTGGGAGGAAGAGAAAGTGAGCTCAGACTCCATTCCTCTCCTCTCTGGGGCAGACGCGATGAAGCTCCTACCCAGGATGGACGTAGGCTAGAATCTCCCTGGTAAGTTACCACCTCGTGATGCTACACACATTAATAGAAATGGGCCAAGCAGTGTTTATATTAATACAGTTTGTGTGTTGTTATTTTGGGTCATAAGCTATCCAGGCAGCTGGGAGCTGGGTGGCAGGAACGCAGCCCGCAGCTCTTACAACAGACTCCTCTCTTCACACGGTAGACAAGAAACAGGATGCTCAGGCTGGAACCTGAGCCCTCAAATGACTGGCCACCGCGATCTTTTTCCACCCATCAGTCCCACTTCTTCCTAAAGGTCTTCTAACCCCCTGCAAAGAGGCATCGTCAGTCGAAAACCAAACTCCTGAGACAGGGAGACACTTATCATTCAAACCAGTTCACATGCCACACAGTTCTGCAGCTTAAAGCACACTATTTTAATGGCTTTCAGTGTGTCTGTGGAGTTGTACATCATCACCATAAGCAATGAGTCCATTGTCTCCACTTAGAAGGAAACCTGTTTTATTTACCCTCATTTCCGAGTCTCTCCCTTTTCTCTCAGCATTGAACAACTCTAATTTACTTTTGTCTCTTCCTTATGCTTATTCTGGAGTCAAGCAATATGTGGATGTTTGTGACTGATTTCTTTTATTTAGCATAGTATTTTCAAAATGCATCTGTGTTACAGTATGTATCAGTTCTACATTCTTTGTTATAGCAAAAGGTTATGCCATGTTTCATTTATCCATCCATTAGCTAACAGATCCTTGGTTGGTTTTTTACCATTTAACCATGATGGATAATGATACTATGAACATTTTCTGTATAATTTTGATGTGGGCATATGTCTTCATTTCCCTTAACCATATGCCCAGAGGTAGATCTGCTGATTAGCATGGGAACTCTGTTTCTCTATTTCAGGAGCAACCAGACCACTTTACAAATTGTCGGGCCACCTCACATTCCCATCAGCGGTGTCTGGGGACACGCTTCTACATCCTTGCCAACACTTGTTCTACTGGGTCTTTGTTATTGTGGGTGTAAAGTGGCTTAAATTTGCATTGTCCTAATGACCCGTGATCTTAAGTATCCTTTCTTGTGCCTGCTGGATTATTAGCATCTATCCTGGAGAGTTCCTTAGTGTAATTTTGTTTACTTTTAAATCTGATTGTCTACTATCTCACAATAAGTGTTCCTTATATAAAAGTCCCATATAAGATATGGGGATTTAGGGAAACTTCCCATCTAACATTCAGTATTTTCATTTTCTTATGTTCCTTAAAAATCTAAAGTTTTTATGTTAGAGAAGTCTAATTTATCTGCTTTTATCCTTTTGTTATATGTGATTTTGACTTGTTTTGTTCTGTTTTTTTTTTCTAGACAGGGTTTCTCTGTGTATCCCTGGCTGTCCTGGAACTCACTCTGTAGACTAGAAATCCAGTCCGTGCCTCCCGAGTGCTGGGATTAAAGGCGCGCACCACCACGGGGGCCATGCTTTTGATTTTATACCTAAGCATTTACTGCTAAATCCAAGCACAAAGGTGCATTCTCTATTTTCTTTTAAGAGTTATATCAATTTAGAACTTTGGTTTTGAGCTAATTTGTGTATATGTTGCAAGATGAGGTTCTCATTTCTTGCCTTGCATGAATCGGTCTTGTTTACTCTTCCTCCATTTAATGATCTCAGTGCTTCTGTTGAGAAGTCAGTTGACCACAGATGGGAAACCGCCCCCCTTTGGTCTCTGATCCAGTGTCACGGGGTCTTAACCACTGCTGCTGCTTTCTAGGAAGTTTTGGGTTGAAAAGCCGAGCCCTCCCACTTTGTTTTCCTTCTTTAAAATTCTTTTGGTTATTGGGCGTCTTTTGCATTTCAATATCAATTTCATTCTCCTTTTATGTGACAAAAAGGAAACTATTCTAGTGTTGCTGGCTTTGTAACACAGAGAAATAGCTTTTGACTTTGGCTTCCTAGGGATCTAAAACAAACCCATACAAATTTCTGCATCCATGACTAAGTTTGCCAAAGACAGAACAGCTTGTAAATCTCCCCTTGCTCCATTCCTCCGTTCCATTTGCTCTGTTGCTAACGAGGGCGCCTTTAACACTGTTCATCTTGGGAAGTCCTGTCTGCTCAGAGCGGTTTTGGATCTTTAGCCATAATTTCATTAATTTCAGACTTCTGAGGGTTGTTATTAGTTAGCGTGAGAAGCAGAGAGAACGGCCAAGAATTAATCTACCATCGACTCAGCGATCTAAAATGAAAGATCATTTTGAAAAAGGGTTTGTTAAGACCACCCTCATTTAAAAATCTTGATCCAAGCATAAGCCCTCCGCGTTCCCCCTGCTGAGTAATGCAATGGTCTCAAGAACCTATATAAAACCCCTTCTTAAGTGAGCACATTGAGAGGCCACGAAAATGGTGTTAAAAGCAATGGAAGCCTGCAGAGAGGAGAGGAAGGAGGGAGAGCGGGACAATGGAGCAGCCAATAGGAAGAGAGAAGGAGAATGAATGACGAGGGGAAGAGAAAGGGGATCACCGCCAGGGGGGAGGCATGTGACAGGTATCAATTATTGACCATTTATCTACAATAAGGAAACACACTTTAACTACAGGAAAAGCACCAAGTCCACTCAATAACCATTTCAAAGCATGTGTAAATAAAACATAGCCTTTTAAGGGGCCGTAATAAATGTGCAGTGCTCTCTGTGAGACCCCTCAAAGAATACACATGTTAAACCTTGATAAATCACACTTAAAAGGAAGTGTAACATAAAAACGAAATTAGACATACAAATAACTTCACTTAGGCACTTTTTAAAAGTCTCATTCAGGCAGCTAATTGGAACAGCCTCTGAGGAGCACGAGCTTTCGTCTCCTGTGTTCCCTCCCTTAGCATGAGAGCCACACCAAAGGCCACAGCAAACAAACAGATCTGGAATGCAGAAAAAAAAATTGCATTATATTCTCAGTCCTAAGAAAAGTAAAGAGAAAGAGAAAGAAAACAGAGAAATGGCACTACCAGAATTGTTATCCTCAGGTTGTAGAGAAGTGAACGGAAGTCTTGAAATAAGGGTCACAACCCTCTGAATGTGGGTGACCCTTGCGTCTGTAGGGTCACTGGCAGTGGGACCAGGATTTAGTGTTTGAACTGATGTTTTGGGTTCCATTCTCTTTGGAGGGATACCTTGCTCAGTCTAGATATAGGGGGAGGGGGCTCAGTCCTGTTTCAAAGTGATGTGTCAGACTTTGTTGACTTCACTTGGGAAGCCTTACTCTTTCTTGAGGGGTGGATAGCGGCAGGGGTGAGGTGGGGGGAGTTGGAGGAGGGGAGGCACTGAGAACTGGGATAGGTATGTAAAATGAGAAACGATTGTTTTAAAAAATAATTTAATTTAAAAAAGATATAGGAAAAAATATAAGGGCCAAAAACTATGTAAATGGTATCCTAGTCTAGTCTCTGTTCCCAGCTGCATGTTTTAGTAGGGCCAGTGTTCTCTCCAAAATGCACTAGCCGATCAGTTCTCACAGTCAAGCTCCTGTGCCCATTCTCCAGGGACGTCTGCGGTATAATTTAGTTGTGTTTCCAGTAAATTGGGTCCAGCATGATCCAGCCTTAAGAAAGAGAGACTCCAAAGAGTTTTGCTCCAAGGGAACTGTGGCCATTAGGTCCCAGAGTAAAGCAGCAGAGATGGGATATTGGCAGTCAGCAGTTCAGGCCCACAAACTTTACAGGAGAGCAGTGGTCACCAGTGGACTGCAGTCCCAGCCCCCAAACTCCACAGAAGAGCAGTGGTCACCGGTGGAGTGCAGTCCCAGCCCCCAAACTCCACGGGAGAGCAGTGGTCACCAACAAGCATTCTCTAAGAAGTTGTCAGGTGGCACCTTTGCCATTCTTGCAGTTCGCACCCAGATCTTTACTTAGGACACAATACAAGCTAGCTAGGTAACTGTATATGTTACAGGGTGATTTCCACATGAAACCCACTCTTTATAAGAACAAGTTCTCACAAGTAAAGCCTTCATTCACCTCAACAAGCTACTCACCTCCTAAAGACCCAGCTTCCCAAGAGCATCACAACAGCAATGGCTTGTCAACACAAGGGGCAGACCATATGCAAACCCCTACAAGATGCTAAGCAGCGTATCTCCATGGCCACCATAGAAAGCAAACAGGAAGCCTGGGTTTGTACATTCATCCAAGAAATGTTTACTGTTCGCTTTAACAGGTATGACATTCATGTATGGTTTCAGCAGCTGCTTTTCATGATCATAACATAGCGGTTTGAGATTTCTGTCTCACCCTAGATGGAATGGCCATCCTCAAAGCAACAAACGACAGCAAATTGTGACAGGGATGTGGGGAAGAACACTTACTTGTTCATTGCTAGTGAAAAGGTAAACTTGATGCAGCCACTACGGAGATCTGCATAGAAGTTCCACACACAAAACTAAAATGAGAACAACCATATGATTCAACTACACCAGTCCTAGGCATATACCCAAAGTCTCTAGGCTGCAGACCATTAGAGATCCTTGCACATCCACGTTCATTGCTGCAATATCCACAATAGCTAAGGTGTGGAATCACCCAAATAAATGGATAAGAAAAATGCACTGCATTTTATAAAACAAAGGGTTTTGTACAGCGGG
>NW_026067966.1:9719960-9721543 GCF_014885135.2 Alexandromys fortis | reverse complement strand
GATAGATAGATAGATAGATAGATAGATAGATAGACAAGAGAGAGTGATGGAATATATGTGACATGAAAACAGACGAAAGGACTATTCTGCAGGGAAGGAGGGGGACTGGCAAGAAAGGAAGGGACACATACATGAGGGGAGAAGGCAAGGGAAAATACATGCGTATCCATTCTTTTATAGACTAACTCTGGTTGTTCGAATGAGGATGCCCCCATAGGCTCATATGTGTAGGTACTTGGTGCTCACTTGATCTCGTAGTTAGGAAGGATTAGGAGGAATGGTCTTGTTGGAGGAGGTCTGTCCCTGGAAACAGGCCTGGAGGTCTCAAAAGACTGTGACCTGGGATCTGAGCTCTCAGCTGCTGCTCCAGAGTGGTTCCTGCTTGCTTGATGCCTTGCTCCCCGCCACAAGATAATAGACTCCTCTCCCCTGGAGATAAAAGCCCCAAATAAACCCTTATTACCTTAATCATAGTATTCTATCACAACAATAGAAAAAAAAACTAAGAAACCAACCAATCCAAAAAAAAAAGTAAAATAAGAACTTGCCTTCCCATCTCACAACAGAAGAAAACAGACAGTCATGAAAACAGCTGATTCGAGTCCTGCACAACCCAGCTTCCCTGCATTTGAAAAAGCGAAAGTATCTTAGGAAACGATAACAAACCTTGCCTAGAAAGACAGGCAATTCACTGACAAGGGAGAAAGCAAGGGAGAGAAAGAGTGTCCTGGTTAATAAAGGAGTCCCAGAACTATGCCGGTCATAGCTGCTGCCTGACTTTGCAGACACTGGAGGACAAGACTCAGCCCGTAAGTTATACTCTCACCCTCTAAATTTCACTGAAAACATTCTTCCTTTATCTGAAAATTCCTCTTTCGACTCTCACAAAGACACTCCTGGGTCTGCCTTATTACCCAATAAGTAACCTGGGCCGTGCGCGCAGCCTGCAATCAACCCGGGCTGACGCTCTAACGATGCGCCTAAGTGGGCCATGGACCTCGAGGGCTCACCCCGTTGTCTCATTTCACTTAATTAATAAGCAGAACAAAGATTTCAGAAAAGGGAGAAATTTGATTACACAGCATTGTGATGGCACTCGAGTCTACAGTGAAGATGGAGCGGGGTCTGCGCTGTTAAAATCCCCATTTGCTGTGCCTCTGTACAGTGGAGATGCCCGTACAGCTCCCCCCGACAGCCCCTCCCAGGCGGCCTTTAGCTGCATCTCTCAGTAATACTAAACCATTAGTCATGCCCGGGTCAGTGATGTGTCAATAACAGAATAATTATTAAAGGAAGCCTTAAGAGGAAGGGCAGCAGCCTGAGTTCAGAACTAGCTCCATCACCCAGTACCGTGGCTGGGTGATTAAATGAACAGATGTTGGATAAATGGCCCCTTTACATCTGGAGACCCAAGGACTGCTGATTCCATTATTCTAGGGTTTGTTTGGAGCTGCTAAACATCTTTTCAGACAAATAAGTGGCATGGCTTTTACCCCTGCTGATTGCAGCCCACCCTTCCCAAGTAGAACAAATTTAGCAGAGTTAATGGTTCTGGCATTTTAAAAGGAAATCAGGCAGCAGGG